>NW_027639059.1:0-16682 GCF_951394365.1 Tetrao urogallus | reverse complement strand
TGTTGATAGTAGGAGAATTCACTTATTTGTAATTTAACAATATAAATAATATTGGTTTGGGGGGTTTTATGCCGTGTGATTTATTGTTTTTTTAATGATGCATTGGGCAGTGGAGTTACTCTAATAAAAATGGTATAAACAACAATATATATATACTAAACAAAACGTTTTTACGATTTGTAGATTTTCATGCGGTAGTTTTAGTTTAATTTAGTTTTTTAAAAAATGATTTAAAAAAAAATAAAAAAAATAAAAAAAAATTTGTGGAGAATCTCCTAGTTTTGTTAGGAAAATAGAGGAAGTGAAAATTTGTAAAAATATGTCCGACAAGCATTCACTAAATAGCACCATTTACCGGGGGGGTGGAAGAGCCATAACCAAATGCGATCCAAAGTGCATCAGTGTCAAAATGATTCCCCATACACGCAAACCGTCTCATTGAGGGACACTAGAAGGCTAGGATAGGACGCAACGCAGGAGTAGTCCAGGCTTCACTTGAATAGCACTCCGCACCCGCACTGTGAAGGGCAACCTGTGAAGAAGCCCCAGAAAAAAGAGGAACCAACAGCAATGAAGAGATAAGATGCCGCGATCACGGACTAAAGAGGGGAGAATAATGCACAGATGACTTCGTGAAAAGTGAGGAGTTCAGGAGTTAAGCATGGGATGTTCCTGACCGAGGAACCAGAGGCGCAAAAGAGCAAGAGGGGCGAGGGGTGTAGGGGGAAAGAATGGGCCTGAAGCTAGTCATGAGGTACATTACAGGCAGGGGATGGTGATCTCTCGTGAGGTGTACGATCAATAAATCCATCTGATACGACGAGCATAACCAGATGGGGTGTAGCAGGTATTTGCAGTTATGTCCTACGAGCATTCATATATATGGTGCCTTGGGGGTGGAGAGTCTGTTTTAGGGGAAGTGAGGTTTATGGCAGGGAGCATTACAGAGATGTTGCATGGGAGAAATGTGGATAAGGTGTTATGTCCGACTACATATAATGGGCTTAGTACTTATATAATGTATAATACCGTTACCATAATGTATGTGGTATATAAAGATATGCACGACGTACATAGTATACCCCCTCTGGGGGGGAAAGGGGGGGCACACTAAGTAGGGGGGTTAGGTTAAAAAAGGTGTTGTTCCTGTAGTTGAGAACAACAATGGCTTTTCAAGCCGTAGTCCTTGGGTTTAATCCAAGCGGGAATATATGACTTATTTTGTGATTATTCTTGGGGTTTGTTTTATGTTGGGGGTTTTAGCTGTAGCTTCTAATCCTTCTCCTTATTACGGTGTGGTGGGGTTAGTGTTAGCGTCTGTGGTGGGATGTGGGTGATTGGTGAATTTGGGTATCTCTTTTATTTCTTTATCGCTGTTTATGATTTATTTAGGGGGTATGTTGGTGGTTTTTGTTTATTCGGTGTCTTTAGCGGCGGATCCTTATCCTGAGGCTTGGGGGGATTGGCGGGTAGCGGGATATGGGTTGGGTTTTGTTTCTGTTGTTTGTGCGGGGGCAGTTTTAGGGGGTTTTGTTGATTTTTGGAAGGTTGGGGTGACTACTATTGATGGTGGGGGGGTGTCTTTTATTCGGTTAGATATAAGTGGGGTGGCGGTGTTTTATTCGTGGGGTGTTGGGCTGTTTTTAGTGGCAGGGTGAGGTTTGTTATTGGCGTTGTTTGTTGTATTGGAGCTTGTGCGTGGGTTGTCTCGGGGGGCGATTCGGGCGGTTTAGGGTCTTCAGAAAATAGTTTATTTGAAAACATCAGCTTTGGGAGCTGGAGAAAAAGGTTTTAATCCTTTTTTTCTGAGATACTCTAAGAAGGGTGGAATCTTCAGTTTTTGGTTTACAAGACCAATGTTTTTCATAAACTATTAGAGTATTTAGTGGTTGAGTATTTTGTTTTCTAGTGTTCCGATTAAGGGGAAGAGGAGGAGGAGAATGGTGAAGTACGAGAGTGAGGCAATTTGTCCAATAAGGATAAATGGGTGTTCTACTGGCTGGCTTCCTACTCAAGTTAGGATAAGGAGGTTAGCCACAAGAAGTCAAAACAGAATTTGGGAAAATGGACGGAATGTTATAGTTCGTTGTTTAGACTTGTGGAGGAAGGGGATAAGGAGGAGAATTAGTACTGATGCTGCTAAGGCCAGGACGCCTCCGAGTTTGTTGGGGATTGAGCGTAAGATGGCGTAGGCAAATAGAAAGTACCATTCCGGTTTAATGTGGGGAGGGGTTACTAGTGGGTTTGCTGGGGTAAAGTTTTCTGGGTCTCCTATGAAGTTGGGCGAGAATAGGGCCAATGTGAGGAGGGGGGTAAGTATAAGTGCGAAGCCTAGGATGTCTTTGAGGGAATAGTATGGGTGGAATGGAATTTTGTCGGAGTTGGATGAAATGCCCAGTGGGTTGTTTGAGCCTGATTCGTGTAGGAACATAAGGTGGATAGCGGTGAGCCCTGCGATTACAAAGGGGAGGAGGAAATGTAGGGCGAAGAATCGGGTAAGGGTTGGGTTGTCAACTGAGAATCCGCCTCAGGCTCATTCTACTAAGGTTTGTCCAATGTAGGGGATTGCTGAGAATAGGTTTGTGATGACAGTGGCTCCTCAGAATGATATTTGTCCTCATGGGAGGACATATCCTACGAAGGCAGTTGCTATGAGTGTGAGAAGCAGGATTACTCCTGTGTTTCAGGTTTCTTTATATAGATAGGAGCCGTAGTAAAGGCCACGTCCGATGTGAAGGAAAATGCAGATGAAGAAGAATGAAGCGCCGTTTGCATGGAGATTACGGATAAGTCAGCCGTATTGGACGTTTCGGCATGTGTGGGCTACTGAAGAGAATGCGAGTGAGGTGTCTGCGGTGTAGTGCATGGCCAATAGGAGGCCAGTGAGGATTTGGGTGGTAAGACATACTGCTAGTAGGGAGCCAAAGTTTCATCAAGCAGAGATGTTGGATGGGGCGGGGAGGTCAATTAGGGAATTGTTAATTATTTTTAAAAGGGGGTGTGATTTTCGGATGTTGGGTGCCATTATTTTATTTTTGGGTGAGGAGAATTGTTATGAGGATTGTAAGGGCAAATGATCCTAGGTAGGATTTGATTAGGCCTGTGTGGAGTGAAGTTGAGGTCTTGCTTATAATGAGGTTAAGATTAGCAAGGCCTTCGGGGCCCATTTTTTTGTACCATGCTATGTCAATTAGGTGTGAGGCAATTTTTTGTCCGGTGTGAAGGATGATTGTGGGTTGGATTCGATGGGTTAGGAGGTTGAAGTAGCCTAGTAGGGAGGAGAAGTTTGTGAGGGGGTTTTGTTTTGGGGAGGTGAGTGTGTGTGTTGTGCTTGAGAGTTCTAGGGCTAGGATAATTCCTAAGGTTGTGACGATGATAGCAGTGGTTTTTGTGATGAGTGGTATGGTTATTGGAGGTGTTTTTGTGGGGAGTATAAGGGATGAGATTAGTAGGCCTGCTATGATGCTTCCTAGGGCTAATCGTATGATTGGTAGGATAGCTGAAGGTGTGTTTTCGTTGATTGGGGTGATTGTTATGGTTCGGTTATATCCTGTTTGGACTAGAAGGGTTATACGTAAACTATAGGTTGCGGTGAAAGATGTGGCTAGGAGTGTAAGTAAGAGGGCTCAGGTGTTGATGTATGAGGTATTTAGGCTTTCGATGATTAGGTCTTTTGAGTAGAAGCCGGCTAGAAATGGGGTGCCCATGAGGGCAAGGTTGCCAATGGTTAGGCAAGAGGTGGTTATTGGGAGGGTTTTTTGTAGGCCTCCTATTTTACGGATATCCTGTTCACCGTTAAGGCTGTGGATGATCAGGCCGGAGCATAGGAATAATATAGCTTTAAAGAAGGCATGTGTTGAAATGTGGAGAAAGGCTAGTTGGGGGAGGTCAAGTCCAATGGTGACTATTATGAGGCCTAGTTGGCTTGAGGTGGAGAAGGCAATGATTTTTTTGATGTCATTCTGAGTAAGGGCGCAGATGGCGGCAAATAGTGTGGATAGAGCACCTAAGCATAGGCATATGGTTAAGGCAATCTTGTTTGAGGACAGGATGGGGTGAGTTCGAATGAGTAAGAAGATTCCGGCAACTACTATGGTGCTTGAATGGAGTAGGGCGGAGACTGGAGTTGGACCTTCTATTGCTGCTGGGAGTCAGGGATGGAGGCCAAATTGAGCTGATTTTCCTGTAGCGGCTAAGATTAGGCCGAGGAGAGGGAGGGTGGGTGTTTGGTTTGGTTGGACGGTTTGTTGGATTTCTCAGGTGTTTATGGTTGAGGCGAGTCATGCTATGCTTAGGATAAGACCAATGTCTCCGATTCGGTTGTAGATTATTGCTTGTAGTGCGGCTGTATTGGCTTCGGCTCGTCCCTGTCATCAGCCAATAAGAAGGAATGACATGATACCGACTCCTTCTCATCCGATGAACAGGAGGAATATGTTATTTGCGATAGTTAATGTTAGTATGGCGATAAGGAAGATAAGGAGGAAGGTGAAGAATTTTGTGATAAATGGTTCGGGGGCCATGTATCATGTTGCGAATTCTAGGATAGACCGGGTAACAAATAATGCGATGGGAAAGAATATTGTGGAGTACAGATCTATTTTGAGGGAGATTGGGATTTTGAAGTTTTGAATGGGGTGTCATTCTCAGAAGACGACGATATTTTCTATTCCTGAGTAGATAAAGATGGTTGATGGGATAAGGCTAATTAGGAAGGCGGTTTTAATGGTTTTGGTGATTGATTGTGGGGAGTTCTTAAGGTTGAGTAGAGGAGGTAGGATGATTGGGGTGAGGAGGGTAAGTAGAATTAGTAGTATGGATGTGTTTAGGAGTAGGGTTGTTTCCATTACTTTTACTTGGAGTTGCACCAAGATGAGTGGTTCCTAAGACCAATGGATTACTTTTATCCTTTAAAAGTTGAGGGGGCCGGGGTTTAAAGCCCGGATGCAGGAATTAGCAGTTCTTGCTGGTTTGACCCGCCCCTCGGCAAATAAGGAGGTTTGAACTTCTATTTTTAGAATCACAATCTAATGTTTGAGTTAAACTATATTTGCATATAGGGGTTCCTGAAATTAGTTCTGGTTTGAGGATTAGGGCTAGTATTGGGGCGATGTGGAGTGTTATGAGGAGGTGTTCTCGTGTGCTTGAGTTTGGAGCTGTTGTAATGTGGGTTGGTAGAGTTCCTCGTTGAGTGGAAAGTAGTATGTAGAGAGTGTAAGAAGCAGTTAATAGTGTTGCGATTCCGGTTAGGAAAATTGTAGGGGAGGATCAGTTGAAAAGGGCAATTATAATAGTTAGTTCTGCTATTAGATTGGTTGTTGGGGGTAGGGCTATGTTGGTTAAGTTAGCTAAGAGTCATCAGAGGGACATTAGAGGTAAAATGGGTTGTAGGCCTCGTGTGAGGATGAGAATGCGGCTATGTGTTCGTTCATAGTTAGTGTTTGCTAGGCAGAATAGGAGGGATGATGTAAGTCCGTGGGAGATTATAAGAATTATTGCCCCTGAGAATGACCATTGGGTTTGGATTATGCTTGCGGCGATTACTAATCCTATGTGACTTACGGATGAGTAGGCAATGAGAGATTTTAGGTCTGTTTGGCGCAGGCAAATGGAGCTGGTTATTAGGGCGCCCCATAGGGATAGAGTAAGGAATGGGTAATGGAGGAGGTTGTATAGGGGTTGTATCAGTAGAGTTGTTCGTATAATACCATACCCACCTAGTTTGAGTAGTAGGGCGGCAAGTAATATGGAGCCTGCAATTGGTGCTTCTACGTGGGCTTTTGGTAGTCATAAGTGAAGACCATAGAGAGGTGCTTTGACTATAAATGCTATCAAGAGGGCTAGGCTAGATAGTAAGGTTGTTCATGAGGTTGATGGGTTTGGATGAGTTAGTTTGAGGATGGGCAGGTGGAGTGTTCCTACTTCTGAGTGGAGGTGGAGGAAGGATACTAGTAGGGGTAGTGAGCTGATTAGGGTGTAAAACAGGAGATAAATGCCTGCGCTGAGTCGTTCGGGCTGATTTCCTCAGCGTGTGATTAAGATTAGGGTTGGGATTAGTGTTGCCTCAAATGAAATGTAGAATAACATAAGTTCTGTTGTTGAGAAGGCTAAGATGATAAATGGTTGGATAGTAATTAGGGTAGCGATAAATATTTGTTTACGAATATAGGGTTCGTGCTGTAAGTGGTTTTGGCTGGCTAGAATTATGAGAGGGAGGAATCAGCAGGATAGGACAAGCAATGGGGCTGAGATTTGGTCTGTGCCTGTTCAGGGGGTAAGGTTTTTTAGGGGGTAGTATGATGGGGTTAGTCAGTGCAGGCTGATCAAGGAGATTATGAGGCTGTATATTGTAGTGTTAGTTCACATGAATTTTGCTGGAGATAGCAGGGCAGTTGGTAGGAGTATGGCTATTGGTAGAATGATTTTTAACATTGTAAGAGGTTGAGGTTATGTAAGTGATCAGAGCCATGGGTTCGGGTTGAGGCTACTAATATGGCTAGGCCGGTGCCAGCTTCGCATGCTGAAAAAGCTAATATTAGGATTGGTACGAGGGTAAATGATGGGGTTTGGTTTTCGACGGATCAGACCGAGAGAGGGATAAATATAGATAGTATTATGCTCTCTAGGCATAGGAGGGCAGAGATAAGGTGGGTCCGGTGAAATGCTAATCCTAGGCTACTGAATGTAAATGCAGAGTAAAAGCTGAAATGTAGAGGAGACATAAGAAAGTTATAGGGGTTATCTATAATTTGCTGGGCCGAAACCAGCTGTCTTGATTAGACTAACTTTCTGTTACTCTGCTCATTCTAGGCCCCCTTGAGTTCATTCGTAGATGAGGCCCAATGTGAGGAGGAGGATAATGGTGGCAGCTCAAGTAAGTGTTGTGATGGGTGATTGGAGTTGGATGGCTCATGGGAGGGGAAGGAGTAGGGCGATTTCTAGGTCGAACAGGAGGAATAAGATGGCTACTGAGGAAGAATCGAATTGAGAATGGAAGTCGGGCTGAGCCTAGGGGGTCAAATCCGCATTCGTACGGTGATAGCTTTTCTGTATCGGGGGCTATTTGGGCAAGTCAGAAGTTTAGGGTAGTTAGTACACCGCTGAGGATGAAGGACAAGGATAGTATGAATGTAAGGGTGTTCATTGCTCTTCTCTGGATTGTTACCAGATCTTAGAGATTGGAAGTCAATTGTACTTAGTATACTAGAAGAGCAGGATCCTCATCAGTATATTGATATATATAGGAAGAGTCAGATGATGTCTACGAAGTGTCAGTATCAGGCTGCTGCTTCAAATCCGAAGTGATGGTTTGATGTGAAGTGGAATTTGATTAGTCGTAGGAGGCAGACTGTTAGGAAGGATGAGCCGATGATTACGTGTAGGCCGTGAAATCCTGTAGCGACAAAGAAGGTAGAGCCGTAGACACTATCAGCAATTGAAAATGAGGCTTCATGATATTCTATGGCTTGAAGGGCAGTAAAGTAGAAGCCTAGGATAATGGTAAGGGTAAGAGCATGAATGGCTTGTTTTCGGTTCCCCTCTGTGATGCTATGATGGGCTCATGTAACAGTAACACCGGAGGCTAGGAGGATAGCTGTATTTAGGAGTGGGACTTCGAGTGGATTAAGGGGTTTAATCCCTGTTGGTGGCCATTGTCCTCCTAGCTCTGGGGTGGGAGCTAAGCTTGAGTGGAAGAAAGCTCAGAAGAAGCCTAAGAAGAAGAAGGCTTCTGATGTAATGAATAAGATCATGCCGTATCGAAGGCCTTTTTGGACGGTCGGGGTGTGGTGGCCTTGGAAGGTACTTTCTCGAATCACATCTCGTCATCATTGTAATATTACTAAGAGTATTGAGAAGAGGCCTATTGCTAGTAAGGTAGATGAGTTGTAATGGAATCATATGATTAGGCCGGAGGTGGTTAGTAGTGCTGCAGCTGCACCAAAGATGGGTCATGGGCTTGGGTCAACTATGTGGTAGGAATGTGCTTGGTGTGCCATTAGATATTTTCTTGTAAATACAAACTTAGAAGGAGGACAAAAACGTAGGCTTGGATTATGGCTACTGCTACTTCTAAGATAGTTAATAGAAATAAGATGAGTGCTGTTAAGGCGGAGATTGATGGCATTATTGGTAGAAGGGTGATTGTGGCTGTAGAAATTAGTTGAATGAGTAAATGCCCAGCTGTGAGGTTGGCTGTTAGGCGCACTCCTAGGGCTAGAGGTCGGATGAGAAGGCTGGTTGTTTCAATCATAATTAATGCCGGAATTAGTGGTGTAGGTGTTCCTTCAGGGAGAAGGTGGCCTAAGGAGGTGGAGGGTTGGTTTCGTAAGCCTGTTAGTAGGGTAGCAAGCCATAGTGGTAGGGCTAGGGCTATATTTATTGATAGTTGGGTGGTAGGGGTAAAGGTGTACGGAAGAAGGCCAAGTAGGTTAGTGAAGAGGAGTAGGAGGATTAGAGATGTTAATAGAAGGGCTCATTTGTGGCCTGCTTTGTTTAGGGGGGTTATTAGTTGTTTTGTAATTAGGTGAATGAATCAGAGTTGTAGAGTGGAAAGACGGTTATTGACCCACCGATGTCCTGGAGAGGGGAGTAGGAGGGCCGGGAGAAGAAGGGATGGTAGGATTAGTGGGATCCCTAGGAAGTAAGGGCTTGAGAATTGGTCGAAAAAGCTTAGGTTCATGGTCAGATTCAAGAAGTGGGTTTTGTTGTTGTGATTTTGTTTGTGGGGTTGTTTGTTGAGGTGAATGAGAGAAGTTTCGGTTGAATAAGTAGTAAGAAGGTGAATCAAGTTAGGAGTATGATGGCAAATCACGGGTTAGGATTGAGTTGGGGCATATCATTAAGGAGGGGGAAAAATCCTCTTTCTCTAGCTTAAAAGGCTAGTGCTTGTCCATAGCTTCTTAATGGTTAAGATGATAGAAGGGAGGATCAGGTTTCGAAGTGTTTTAGGGGTGTTGATTCTACTACAATAGGTATGAAACTGTGGTTAGCTCCGCAGATTTCTGAACATTGGCCGTAGAATACTCCTGGTCGAGTGGTAATGAAGGAGGTTTGGTTTAGTCGTCCTGGGATTGCGTCAGTTTTTACTCCAAGGGTTGGGACAGCTCATGAGTGGAGAACATCATCAGCAGTGATGATTATTCGGATGGGGGATTCTATGGGGATAACGATACGGTGATCAACTTCTAATAGGCGAAAGTGACCTTGGGGGAGGTCTGTTGTTGGGATTATATAGGAGTCAAAGGAGAGATCCTTGAAGTCTGTGTACTCGTAGGTTCAGTATCACTGGTGGCCGATGGCTTTTAGGGTGAGGTCAGGTTCATCAATTTCATCTATTATATAGAGGATTTGTAGAGAAGGGAGGGCAAGGAGGACTAGGACGATAGCGGGCAGAATGGTTCAGATCAATTCAATTTCTTGAGCATCTACAGTATTTGATGATAGTTTATTAGTTAGTATAAGGGTGAGGAGGTATAGTACTAGGCTACAGATTGCCAGAGCTACTATCAGGGCGTGGTCATGAAATTCTACAAGTTCTTCTATGATGGGGGATGAGGCGTCTTGAAATCCTAGTTGAGAGTGATTTGCCATATGAGGTATACAGGGCTTGCACCTGTGATTTAGTCTTGACAAGTCTATGTAATTAGTTTACTAACACCTCATAAGAAAGAAGCATTAAATGGTTTGATGCGGTTGGCTTGAAACCAGCATGTGAGGGTTCGATTCCTTCCTTTCTTGAACTTGGACGAAGGCTGGTTCCTCGAAGGTGTGGTATGGGGGTGGGCATCCATGGATTCATTCGATGTTAGTTGAAGGAAGTTCGGGTTGAAGAACTTTACGTTTAGCTGAGAAGGCCTCTCAAACGATGAATATTAATATAATCACGGCTGTTATTGAGATTAGGGAGCCGATTGAGGAGAGTGTGTTCCATAGGGTGTAAGCGTCTGGGTAGTCTGAGTATCGTCGGGGCATGCCGGCTAGGCCTAGAAAGTGTTGTGGGAAGAAGGTTAGATTTACTCCTGTAAATATCACTCCAAAGTGTGCTTTGGTTCATGTAGGGTGAAGAGTAAAGCCTGTAAATAGGGGGAATCAGTGGGTGAATCCTGCCAAGATGGCAAAGACTGCCCCTATTGAGAGAACATAGTGGAAGTGAGCAACTACGTAGTAGGTGTCATGGAGGGCAATGTCCAGTGATGAATTAGCGAGGACAATTCCGGTTAGTCCCCCAATAGTGAATAGGAAGATGAATCCAAGGGCTCAAAGTATAGGCGGGTCTCATTTGATTGTCCCTCCATGGAGGGTAGCGAGTCAGCTAAAGACTTTAATGCCAGTTGGGATGGCGATGATTATGGTAGCTGATGTGAAGTAGGCTCGGGTGTCTACATCTATTCCTACTGTAAATATGTGATGGGCTCATACAATGAAGCCTAGGAATCCGATTGATAGTATTGCTCACACTATTCCTATGTACCCGAAAGGTTCTTTTTTCCCTGCATAATATGCTACTACGTGGGAGATTATTCCAAAGCCTGGGAGGATGAGGATATAGACTTCTGGGTGTCCAAAGAATCAGAATAAGTGCTGGTACAGGACTGGGTCTCCTCCTCCTGCTGGGTCGAAGAATGTAGTGTTAAGGTTCCGATCGGTGAGTAATATTGTAATTCCAGCAGCTAGGACGGGTAGAGAGAGTAGTAAAAGAATGGCAGTAATGAGGACAGATCATACGAATAGGGGTGTTTGGTATTGTGATAGTGTGGGGGGTTTTATATTAATAATGGTAGTAATGAAGTTAATAGCCCCTAAGATGGATGATACGCCCGCTAGGTGGAGGGAAAAGATAGCTAGGTCTACTGATGCACCAGCGTGGGCGAGGTTACCGGCTAGGGGGGGGTAGACAGTTCATCCGGTACCAGCTCCGGCTTCTACAGTGGATGAGGCTAGTAAAAGAAGGAAAGATGGTGGGAGGAGTCAGAAGCTTATGTTATTTATGCGTGGGAATGCTATGTCTGGGGCGCCGATTATAAGGGGAACTAATCAATTCCCGAAGCCCCCGATCATGATAGGCATAACTATAAAGAAGATTATGACGAAGGCATGGGCTGTTACGATTACGTTATAGATTTGGTCATCTCCTAGGAGTGTTCCTGGCTGTCCTAGTTCTGCACGGATTAACAGGCTTAGTGCTGTACCAATTATGCCTGCTCATGTGCCGAAAATTAGGTAAAGAGTGCCAATGTCTTTATGGTTGGTTGAAAATAATCATCGGTTGATGAAGGTCACAGGTAAGATGGCTGAATGTTAAAGCGTTAGGCTGTAGTCCTTTTTACAGAGGTTCAATTCCTCTTCTTATCGACCCCGTAGTGAAGTTCATGGTGAGTTGCAAACTCATTGATGCGCATTAAGGTGTGCCGGGGTCTTGTAGGCAGAAGCCAATGGGTTATGGCGTCTAGCTGTTAACTAGAATTGTATGGGATCGAGGCCCATCTGCCTAGGGTGAAGGCTTTAGCTTAATTAAAGCATCTGACTTGCACTCAGGAGATACAGGTTAATGTCCTGTTAGTCTTAGTAGGGCAGAAACTAAGAGAGTTTAACTCTTATTTAAGGCTTTGAAGGCCTTTGGTTTAGGTGGTGGTTAATCCTAAGTTTCTAAAATATAGTGATTATCAAGGGGGATAGGGGTAGGAGGGAAGTCGATAGGGAGGATAGAATGGCTGTTGGGGTATTTAGTATTTTGTTAGTGCGCCAGAGTTTTATGTGATTTGATGAGTTTGGGGGGAGTGTGATTGTTGAATGATATGCAAGGCGGAGGTAAAAAAATAAGCTTAAGAGTGATAGTAGGGCAATAATTGTAGCTGTGGGGGTTATTTCTTGTTTAGTGAGTTCTTGAATGATAAGTCATTTAGGCATAAAGCCTGTTAGTGGTGGGAGGCCTGCTAAGGATAAGAGAGTTAATATTACGGTTGCATTTAGTATTGGTGTTTTTGTTCATGAGATGAGTATCGTTGATAGTTTGAGAACTTTAATTTGGGCTAGTGAAAGGAATACAGTTGTTGTTATTACTGTGTAGAGGGCAAAAGTGAGGAGGGTGAGATGAGGGTTGTAGGTAATGATAATAATTATTCAGCCCAGGTGGGAGATGGATGAGAAAGCTAGGATTTTTCGTGTTTGTGTTTGGTTTAAGCCCATTCAACCCCCCATTAATGCTGAAAGGATTGCTAGGGTGGTTAGTAGGGTGGGGTTGAGGGATTGTGACGATATAAGGAGAAGGGTGATAGGGGGGAGTTTTATGAGGGTTGAAAGTAGCAGGGCAGTAATTATTGAGGACCCTTGGAGGACTTCGGGAAATCAAAAATGGAAAGGGACTAATCCTAATTTGATTGCGACTGCTATTGTTAATAGCAGGCAGGATGTGGGATGACTAAGTTGTGTGATATCTCATTGGCCAGTAGATCAGGCATTAGTTAGGCTTGAAAATAGAATTAGGGCTGATGCAGTCGATTGGGTCAGGAAATATTTGATTGTAGCTTCGATTGCTCGGGGGTGATGAGACTTAGAGATGAGGGGAATGATGGCCAAGGTATTGATTTCTAGGCCTGTTCAGGCTAGGATTCAATGGTTGCTAGAAATGGTAATACTAGATCCTATTACTAAACTTAAGGTGCAAATCAGTTTTGCGTGAGGGTTCATTAGTAGGGGAAGGGGTTGGACCATCGTTTTCGGGGTATGGGCCCGATAGCTTAGTTAGCTGACCCTACTAGAAAATAATATAGAGGGAGTATGAAGAGTTTTGATCTCTTCTGTGTAGGTTCGATTCCTACTTTTCTAAGTTTTGAGGCAATGAGAGGGCTGTTATACCTCTATGTTCACTTTATCATAGTGATCCTTTGATTGTTCGGGCACATTGCCTTAGATGGGGGGGAGACCAGCGTAGCTAATTGGTATGCTGGTGTGCCAGAGACATAGGGCTAGGGTTAAGGGTAGGAAGTTTTTTCATAAGAGGTGCATTAGTTGGTCATAGCGAAATCGTGGATATGAGGCTCGGATCCATAGGAATGAGGATGAGAGGAGGAGGACTTTTGTGGCTAATGCAATGGTGAAAAGTTCGGATGGGAGGTTTAGGAAGCTTGGGTTGAGGAAGAGAATGGTTGTTAGTGTGTTTATAAATATAATGTTGGCGTATTCAGCTAGGAAGAACAAGGCAAATGGTCCGGCAGCATATTCAACGTTAAATCCTGAGACGAGTTCTGACTCTCCTTCTGTGAGGTCGAATGGGGCTCGGTTAGTTTCGGCGAGGGTAGAAATAAATCATATTATTGTTAGAGGTCATGAGGGAAAAATGAGGTAAATGGGTTCTTGGGTAGTAGCTAGAGTGGTTAGGGTATAGTTCCCACTTAGTATAATTGTGGCTAGAAGGATGATGGCCAGGGTAACTTCGTATGAGATTGTTTGGGCGACAGCCCGTAAAGCTCCGATTAAGGCGTATTTGGAGTTTGAAGCTCATCCTGATCATAAGAGTGAGTAGACAGTTAAGCTTGATATAGCTAGGAGGAATAGTAGTCCCAGGTTTAGGTCTGCGAGGGGAAAGGGTAGGGGGAGAGGGGTTCAAATGGTGAGGGCTAGGAGGAGGGCTAAGATGGGTGTTATAATGAAGAGGAAGGGAGAGGATGTGGATGGGCGGATGGGTTCTTTAATGAAGAGTTTTACTCCATCTGCGATGGGTTGGAGTAGACCAAAAGGGCCCACAATGTTTGGGCCCTTTCGGGCCTGCATGTAGCTAAGGATTTTTCGTTCTACAAGTGTTAGGAAGGCCACGGCGATTAGGATGGGAAGAACATAGGATAGAGCTATAGTTAAAAGGTTTATTAGGGTAGGTGAGGTCATGTTGGGAGGGGGGCTAGGGAGAGGATTTGAACCTCTGGATAAAGGGTTTAAGCCTTTTGCATTTGCCAAGCTCTGCCACGCTAGCTGTCCTTTTCTAGGAATTGGGTGTGTATTAGAGGCTTTTTGGCAATTGAGTTGCATTCATTGCTTGTGAGACTAGGGTGTGTCTTGTGACATTGGCCCTACTTCTCCGGTCCTTTCGTACTAGGAGGAGTCTATTCATAGATAGAAACCGACCTGGATTGCTCCGGTCTGAACTCAGATCACGTAGGACTGTTAATCGTTGAACAAACGAACCCTTAATAGCGGCTGCACCATTAGGTTGTCCTGATCCAACATCGAGGTCGTAAACCTCCTTGTCGATATGGGCTCTTGAAGGAGATTGCGCTGTTATCCCTGGGGTAGCTTGGTTCATTGGTCAATTGTATTGGGTCTAGAATACTGTTAGTACTTTGATGGGTGGGTCTTAGTGAAGAGTGGTGGTCTACAGGTTTGGAGGATTTATTCTTCTCCAAGGTCGCCCCAACCGAAAAATGTCGACCAAGTGTCTTATGGGGGTGAGTCCGGTGGATGGTCTAGGTGGAGGAGTGGTCGTTATTTTTAAGTTCCACAGGGTCTTCTCGTCTTATGATCACATTCTCGTTTTTGCACGGGAATACTAATTTCACTGATTACCTGCAAGAGACAGTTAAGACCTCGTTTAGCCTTTCATACAAGTCTCAATTTATGGGACAATTGATTGCGCTACCTTCGCACGGTTAGGATACCGCGGCCGTTGAACTTTGGGGTCACTGGGCAGGCATCACCTTCAATACTTGTTGTTAGCTGAAGGCTATGTTTTTGGTAAACAGTCGGGTCTTTGGTTTGCCGAGTTCCTTTTGCGGGTTTTAATCATCTAATATTGGCGTTCCTGAGTTGGGTTAACAGATTGGGTTGAATACTTATTCTTGTTGAAGTAGGGGTATAAGTTGTTCTGTTAATAATATATTAATGTAAGTTTACGCCGATGAGGGGGGGGGTTCCAAGTTACTCATTTTAGCATTGATTCTCCTATTGTTATAGGTTAACCTGCTTGGGGTTAGGGAGTCAGATAGGGGTATAGATTTTTTTATAGGGGAGCTTTGACGCACTCTTTTGTTGATGGCTGCTTAAGGGCCTACGATGGGGAAGGAGGAAGTGGATTATCCGCTGGAGGAGATTGTGTTCTTTTTCGAAGGGGCTGTACCCCCATCGAATAACTCTTAACTCTTACACGAATGGGGTCAGGTAGGTGTCCTTGGGGAATGAGTTAAGGGGGAACTTAAATTCATTTGGCAGGTAACCAGCTATCACCCAGCTCGATTGGCTTTTCACCTCTACCAGTAAGTCATCCCACTCTTTTGCAACAGAGACGGGTTCGCTCAGTTTAGCTGCTTACAGGTAGCTCGCTTGGGTTTCGGGAAGGCAAACTTTTAGTTCACTTTGCTTGGTTGTTCTTGCTAAATCATGATGCAAGAGGTACAAGGGTTAGTCTTTGCTGTCTTATGCTTGTTGTTTTCACTGTTATTTCACCTTTCCCTTACGGTACGATTAATCTCTATTGCGCCGAAGAGTCTTTTCTATCACCTATACTAGGAAAAATTAGAATGTTTTACTTAGATGGTGTAATGGATTTTTAAAGTTGAGAACTGCAAGTAGTTGGGCTAGAGGAAGGGCAAGTCAAGGCGACCTCGTTTATGGTGGTATCTTTCAGGTGTAAGCTGAATGCTTTGAGATTTATAGCTACGCCTTGATAGTCTAAGCGCACCTTCCGGTACGCTTACCTTGTTACGACTTACCTCGTCTTTGGCTTTATGGGAAGTATTATTTATTGTTGTTTGTGACCTATGAAGAGGGTGACGGGCGGTATGTACGTGCCCCAGGGCCATCTTAAAATAGGCTTGAAAAGTATGATCCTATTTTACTGCTAAATCCTCCTTCCAAGGACTAGGTTTCACGTCCTTTTTCGTTCTATTCTATATTAGAAAATGTAGCCCATTTCTTCCACCCCATGGGCTATACCTTGACCTGTCTTGTTAGCGGGGACTATTGAGCTCACTTTTGGTCTTTCATTTAGGTGGGCTGGCGACGGCGGTATGTAGGCTGTTTGGGCAAGGGGTGGTTGGGTGAATCGTGGATTATCGATTATAGAACAGGCTCCTCTAGGTGGGTTTAGGGCACCGCCAAGTCCTTAGAGTTTTAAGCGTTTGTGCTCGTAGTTCTCAGGCGGATACAAGGGTATATAGGTATCTAGATTAAGGGCCAGGCATAGTGGGGTATCTAATCCCAGTTTGTACCCTGGCTTTCGTGGGCTTAAATTAATCATGCAGCTAAGATGAGGGGCCTTAAGTGGATCCTGGGCTTATGACAGCTTAGTTACATTTTGATCTTAGTCGTTGGAGATAACATATGGCCACTCTTTACGCCGGGCGACTATTGATTTGGGTTTCTTGTATGACCGCGGTGGCTGGCACAAGATTTACCAACCCTAAGATTGCTATGGCTAAGTCAAGTTTACACTTATTGCTTAAGGTTAATTACTGCTGAATACCCGTGGGGGTGTGGCTTTGGCAAGGTGTCTTGGGCTACGCTTGGGTGGGCCTGATACCTGCTCCTTTTGCTTGTTTAAAGTTATAAGGGCATTTTCACTGGAGCGCAGATACTTGCATGTATATGTCTAGCAAAAATCAATAGTAAGGTTAGGACTAAGTCTTTTGCCCACAGGTATTGCAGGTACCGTCTTGGCATCTTCAGTGCCATGCTTTGGGGTAAGCTATGGGGGC
>NW_027638781.1:0-17762 GCF_951394365.1 Tetrao urogallus | reverse complement strand
GGGGGGGGATGGGGATGGGGATGGGGGAGGTGAGGGGGGGAGTTGGGGGGGGGATGGGGGTTGGGGGGGATGGGGATGGGGATGGGGATGGGGATGGGGATGGGGGAGGTGAGGGGGGAGTGGGGGGGGGGAATGGGGGATGGGGGGGGATGGGGATGGGGGAGTGGGAGGGGGGAGTGGGGGGGGGGATGGAGGATGGGGGGGCTTGGGGGAGATGGGGGGGGAGGGGTGAGAGATGGGGGATGGGGGGGATGGGGTGAGGGGTGGGGGATGGGGGATGAAGGATGGGAGGGGGGGATGGGGGATGGGGGATGGGAGGGGGGATGGGGGATGGGGGGGTGGGAGATGGGGGATGGGAGGGGGGAGGGATGGGGTCGGGAGGGGGGAGGGGGGAGGGATGGGGGAAGGGAGGGGGGGTGGGAGATGGGGAATGGAAGGGGGGGGATGGGGGATGGGGGGTTGGTGGGAGATGGGGGATGGGAGGGGGGGAAGGGGGATGGGAGGGGGGCGATAGGAGGGGGGAGGGATGGGGGATGGAAGGGAGGGGATGGGGGATGGGAGGGGGGGATGGGGGATGGGTTGGTGGGCGATGGGGGATGCGGGGGGATGGGGATGGGGGCTGGGAGATGTGGGATGGAAGGGGGGGTGGGAGATGGGGGATGGGAGGGGGGGTTGGAGATGGGGGTGGGTGATAGGGGAGGGAGGGATAGGGGGAGGGGGGGTATGGGGGATGGGAGGAGGGGGGTGGGGGATGGGGGGGTGGGTGGGGATGGTGGATAGGAGGAGAGAGGGTGGGGGATGGGGAAGAGGGGGAGGGGCAGGGGGTTGTGATTTGGGGTGGGGGGGGTGGGGGAGACACATTGCTATGGGGATCTGGGGACACGTTGCCGTAAGGGACATGGGGACATGGAGGCATGGTGACACGTTGCCATGGGGACAGTGGGACATGGGGACACAGTGACAGGTTGACCTGTTGCCATGGGGACACGGGGACCCGTTGCCATGGGGACACAATGACGCGGTGACCCGTTTTGCCATGGGGACCCGTTGCCATGGGGACATGGGGACACTGTGACACAGTGGCACGTTGCCATGGGGACAGTGGGACATGGGGACCCGTTGCCATGGTGACACAGTGACAAGGTGACCCGTTGCCATGGGGACTCGTTGTTGCCATGGGGACGTGGGGACCCGTTGCCATGGGGACACGTTGCCATGGGGACACTGTGACACAGTGATGCGTTGCCATGGTGACCTGTTGCCATGGTGACGTGGGGGCATGGAGACACATTGCCATAGTTATACAGTGACACAGCGACACGTCGCCATGGAGACACGTTGCCATGGCAACCCGATGCAATGATAACAGCAGGACATGGGGACCCGTTGCCATGGTGACACAGTGACAAGGCGACCCGTTGCCATGGGGACTCGTTGTTGCCTTGGGGACGTGGGGACCCGTTGCCATGGGGACACGTTGCCATGGTGACACAGTGACAAGGCGACCCGTTACCATGGGGACTCGTTGTTGCCGTGGGGACGTGGGGACCCGTTGCTGTGGTGACACGTTGCCATGGGGATCTTGGGACACGTTGCCGTAAGGGACATGGGGACATGGAGGCATGGTGACATGTTGCCATGGGGGCAGTGGGACATGGGGACACAGTGATAGGTTGACCTGTTGCCATGGGGACACAATGATGCGGTGACCTGTTTTGCCATGGGGACCCGTTGCTGTGGGGACGTGGGGACCCATTGCCACAGTGACACATTGCCATGGGGACATGGGGACCCGTTGCCATGGTGACACAATGACGAGGTGACCTGTTTTGCCATGGTGACACGTTGCCCTGGGGACAGTGGGACACGGGCACATGGGGACACTGTGACACAGTGACCCGTTGCCATGGGGACAGGGGGACACATTGCCATGGTGACTCAGTGACAAGGTGACATGTTGCCATGGGGACACGGGGACTCGTTGCCACGGTGACACGTTGCCATGGGGACAGTGTGATGTGGGGACACAGGGATAATGTGACACAGTGACCCATTGCCATGGGGACAGGGGGACACGCTGCCATAGTGACTCAGTGACAAGGTGACCCGTTGCCATGGGGACATGGGGACACTGTGACACAATGGCACGTTGCCATGGGGACAGTGGGACATTGGGACCCGTTGCCATGGTGACACAGTGACAAGGTGACCTGTTTTGCCATGGGGACCCGTTGCTATGGGGACATGGGGACACTGTGACACAGTGGCACGTTGCCATGGTGACAGTGTGACATGGGGGCGCGGTGACCCGTTGCCGTGGTGTCGCAGCGCCCCGTTGCCATGGTAACGCTGTGTCCCGGTGCTGTGCCATGCGTTGCCATGGTAACGCCGCATCCCCGCAGCAGTGGGGACATGGAGACACGTTGCCCCGTTGCCGTGGCGACCCTGTTTCCCGTTGCCATGGTAACGCCGCATCCCCATCCCCTTGTAGCGATGTCAGCGATTCTGGTGCAGAGCCGGAAGTGGGGGCATGGGGACACAGTGCCACCGTTGCCATGGTAACGCCGCGTCCCGTTGCCATGGTAACGCCACATCCCCATCCCCTTAGAGTGGTGCCAGTGGTGCTGGTGCAGAGCGGGATAACATGTGCCGCGTTGCCATGGTGACCCGTTGCCATGGTAACGCCGCGTCCCCATCCCCTGACAGCGGTGGCCGCGGTTCTGTTGCAGAGCCGGACGTGGGGACACGGGGACTCTGTCACACATGGATGTGTTGCCATGGTGGCCCGTTGCCATGGTGGCCCGTTACCGTGGTAACGCCGCGTCCCCATCCCCTGACAGCGGTGGCCGCGGTTCTGTTGCAGAGCCGGACATGGGGACACTGTCACACATGGATGTGTTGCCATGGTGACCCGTTGCCATAGTGACCTGTTGCCATGGTAACGCCGCGTCCCGTTGCCATGGTAACGCCGCGTCCCCATCCCTTACAGCGGTGTCGGAGGTGCTGGTGCGGAGCGGCACCCGGGCGCTGCGGGACAACGTGGCGGACCTCCGAGCGCAGGTGGCCGCCAACCACAAGGGGGCGACATTGCTGAGGGAGCTGGTGGCCGCCTATGGGCTGAGCGGCGTCACCGCCTACATGGAGCACATCCGGGTGGGTACCACGTGACCACGGGGCGCGTGCGGGCGGGAAGGGGTCACGAAGGGGGCGGCGAGGGGTCACTAAGGGGTCATCTGGGGTCATGAAGGGGGTCAGTAAGAGGTCAAGAAGGGGTCAAGGGGGGTCATCTGGGGTCATGAAGGGGTCAGTAAGAGGTCATGAAGGGGTCAAAAGGCGTCATCTAGGGTCACGAAGGGGTCAGTAAGAGGTCAGGAAGGGATCAGCGAGGGGTCACTAAGGGGTCATCTCAGGTCACTAAGGGGTCAAAAGGGGTCATCTGGGGTCACAAAGCGGTCAGTAGGAGGTCATGAGGGGTCAAAAGGGGTCCATTGGGGGTCACCAACGGGGTCACCAAGTGGTCACTAAGGGGTCAGTGAGGGGTCACCTGGGGTCACGAAGGGGTCAGTGAGAGGTCATGAAAGGGTCATTTAGGGATCATCCAGGGTCAGGACGGGGTCAGTAAGAGGTCACAGGGGTCAAAAGGGGTCAGTAAGAGGTCATTAGGGGTCATCTGGAGTTACAAAGGGGTCACTAGGGGTCATCAGGGTCCCCGAGGGTCACCAAAGGGGTCATGAAAGGTCATTAAAGGGTCAGTAGGGGTCAACAAGGGGTCATTAAGGGGTCATCAAGGGTCACCAGGGTCAAAAGGGTCAGCAAGGGTTCATGAAGAGGTCAGTAAAAGGTCATTAGGGGACACCAGGGTCACCGAGGGTAACCAAAGGGATCAAGAAGGGGTCATGGAGGGGTCAGTAAGAGGTCACCAGGGGTCATCGGGGTCACCAAGGGTCACCGAAGGGGTCATCAAGGGTCATGAAGGAGGCATCAAGAGGTTGTCAAGGGTCAACAGGGTCATTAGGTGTCATTGGGGGGTCAACAAAGGTCACCAAGGGTCACCAAGGGGTCACGAAGGGGTCATTAAAGGGTCACTAGGGGTCACTAGGGGTCTTTAAAGGGTCACTAGGGCTCACCAGGGGTCACAAGGGTCATTAAGGGGTCACAGTGGGTCATTATGGGGTCACTAGGGGTCATTCAAGGGTCACGAGGGGTCACCAAGGGTCAGCAAGAGGTGACAAGAGGTCGCCATGGGGTCCCCAGGGGTCCTCAAAGTGTCCCCAAAATGTCCCCAAAATGTCTCCAACTGTCCCCAAAATGCCCCCAAATGTCCCCAGATGTCCCCAGCCGTCCCCCAGGTGCCCTCAAAGCGTCCCCAGCTGTCCCCAAAATCCCCCCAAATGTCCCCAACTGTCCCCAAAATGCCTCTCAGGTGCCCCCATATTGCCCTCAAAGTGTCCCCAAATGTCCCCAAAATGTCCCCGACTGTCCTCAAATGTCCCCAACTGTCCCCAGATGTCCCCAACCGTCCCCAAGTGTCCCCAAATGCCCCCCAAATGCCCCCAACGATCTCCAAATGTCCCCACATGTCCCCAGTTGTCACTAATCGTCCCCAAATGTCCCCAACCATCACCAAAATGTCCCCAACTGCCCCTCAAATGTCCCCACATGTCGCCAAGTGTCCCCAAATGCCCCCAACCGTCCCCAAATGTCCTCAACTGTCCCCAAAATGTCCCCAACTGCCACCCAAATGTCCCCACATGTCCCCAAGTGCCCCCAAATGTCCCCAAATGCCCCCAACCGTCTCCAAATGTCCCCACATGTCCCCAACTGTCCTCAAAATGTCCCCACATGTCCCCAAAAGTCCCCGACCGTCCCCAAATGTCCCCAAGTGTCCCCAGATGTCCCCAAAATGTCCCCGACTGTCCTCAAAATGTCCCAAATGTCCCCAACCATCCCCAACTGAACCCAAATGTCCCCAAAATGTCCCCACATGCCCCCAAAATGTCCCCGACTGTCCCCAAAATGTCACCACATGTCCCCAACCACCCTCAACTGTCCCTAAATGTCCCCACACGCCCCCAAATGTCCCTAATCGTCCCCAAATGTCCCCAAATGCCCCCAACCATCTCCAAATGTCCCCACATGTCCCCAAATGTCCCCGACCGTCCCCAAATGTCCCCACATGTCCCCAACTGTCCTCAAAATGTCCCCACATGTCCCAAAAGTCCCCGACCGTCCCCAAATGTCCCCAAGTGTCCCCCAAATGCCCCCAATTGTCTCCAAATGTCCCCACATGTTCCCACCCATCCCCAAATGTCCCCACATGTCCCCAACTGTCCCCAGGTGTCCCGAAGTGTCCCCAACTGTCCCCGACTGTCCCCAAAATGTCCCCACATGTCCCCAAATGTCCCCAAATGTCCCCAACTGTTCTCAAAATGTCCCCAAATGTCCCCAAATGTCCCCAAATGTCCCCAAAATGTCCTCAAATGTCCCCAAAATGTCCCCAAAATGTCGCCACATGTCCCCAACCGCCCTCAACTGTCCCCAAATGTACCCAAAATGTCCCCACATGCCCCCAAAATGTCCCCGACTGTCCCCAAATGTCCCAGACCGTCCCCAGATGTCCCCACATGTCCCCAAGTGTCCCCAAATGCCCCCAACCGTCCCCAAATGTCCCCAACTGCCCCCCAAATGTCCCCAAGTGTCCCCAAATGCCCCCAACCGTCTCCAAATGTCCCCACATGTCCCCAACTGTCCTCAAAATGTCCCCACATGTCCCCAAATGTCCCCGACCGTCCCCAAATGTCCCCACATGTCCCAAACTGCCCCCAAAATGTCCCCAACTGTCCCCAAATGTCCCCAGATGTCCCCAAATGTCCCCAAGTGTCCCCAATTGTCTCCAAATGTCCCCACATGTTCCCACCCATCCCCAAATGTCCCCACATGTCCCCAAATGTCCCCAGGTGTCCCAAAGTGTCCCCAACCGTCCCCAAATGCCCCCAACCATCCCCAAATGTCCCCACATGTCCTCAACTGTCCCCAAATGTCCCCGACTGCCCCCAAATGTCCCCACATGTCCCCAAATGTCCCCAAATGTCCCCAACGGTCCTCAAAATGTCCCCAAATGTCCCCAACTGTCCCCAACTGTCCCCGACTGTCCCCAAAATGTCCCCACATGTCCCCAAATGTCCCCGACCGTCCCCAAATGTCCCATGTCCCCAACCGTCCCAAAAGTGTCCCCAAAATGTCACCACATGTCCCCAACCGCCCTCAACTGTCCCTAAATGTCCCCACACGCCCTCAAATGTCCCTAGTCGTCCCCAAATGTCCCAGACCGTCCCCAGATGTCCCCACATGTCCCCAAGTGTCCCCAAATGCCCCCAACCGTCCCCAAATGTTCCCAACTGCCCCCAAAATGTCCCCAAATGTCCCCAAATGCCCCCAACCGTCCCCAAATGTCCCCACATGTCCCCAACTGTCCTCAAAATGTCCCCACATGTCCCCAAAATGTCCCCACATGTCCCCAAATGTCCCCAAATGTCCCCAAGTGTCCCCCAAATGCCCCCAATTGTCTCCAAATGTCCCCACATGTTCCCAACCATCCCCAAATGTCCCCACATGTCCCCAAATGTCCCCAGGTGTCCCAAAGTGTCCCCAACCGTCCCCAAATGCCCCCAACCATCCCCAAATGTCCCCACATGTCCCCGACTGTCCCCAAATGTCCCCGACTGCCCCCAAATGTCCCCACATGTCCCCAAATGTCCCCAAATGTCCCCAAAATGTCCCCAACCGTCCTCAAAATGTCCCCAAATGTCCCCACATGTCCCCAAATGTCCCCAACCGTCCCCAAAATGTCCCCAAAATGTCGCCACATGTCCCCAACTGCCCTCAACTGTCCCCAAAATGTCCCCACACACCCCCAAATGTCCCTAATCGTCCCCAAATGTCCCAGACCGTCCCCAGATGTCCCCACATGTCGCCAAGTGTCCCCAAATGCCCCCAACCGTCCCCAAATGTTCCCAACTGCCCCCAAAATGTCCCCAAGTGTCCCCAAATGCCCCCAACCGTCCCCAAATGTCCCCACATGTCCCCAACTGTCCTCAAAATGTCCCCACATGTCCCCAAAATGTCCCCACATGTCCCCAAATGTCCCCAGATGTCCCCAAATGTCCCCAAATGTCCCCAACTGTCCCCCAAATGCTCCCAATTGTCTCCAAATGTCCCCACATGTTCCCACCCATCCCCAAATGTCCCCACATGTCCCCAAATGTCCCCAACCATCCCCAAAATGTCCCCAAAATGTCGCCACATGTCCCCAACTGCCCTCAACTGTCCCCAAAATGTCCCCACACGCCCCCAAATGTCCCTAATCGTCCCCAAATGTCCCAGACCGTCCCCAGATGTCCCCACATGTCGCCAAGTGTCCCCAAATGCCCCCAACCATCCCCAAATGTCCCCACATGTCCCCGACTGTCCCCAAATGTCCCCGACTGCCCCCAAATGTCCCCACATGTCCCCAAATGTCCCCACATGTCCCCAAATGTCCCCAACCGTCCCCAAAATGTCCCCAAAATGTCGCCACATGTCCCCAACTGCCCTCAACTGTCCCCAAAATGTCCCCACATGTCCCCAAATGTCCCCAGGTGTCCCAAAGTGTCCCCAACCGTCCCCAAATGCCCCCAACCATCCCCAAATGTCCCCACATGTCCCCGACTGTCCCCAAATGTCCCCGACTGCCCCCAAATGTCCCCACATGTCCCCAAATGTCCCCAAATGTCCTCAAAATGTCCCCACATGTCCCCAAAATGTCCCCACATGTCCCCAAATGTCCCCAAATGTCCCCAAGTGTCCCCAATTGTCTCCAAATGTCCCCACATGTTCCCAACCATCCCCAAATGTCCCCACATGTTCCCACCCATCCCCAAATGTCCCCACATGTCCCCAAATGTCCCCAGGTGTCCCAAAGTGTCCCCAACCATCCCCAAATGCCCCCAACCATCCCCAAATGTCCCCACATGTCCTCAACTGTCCCCAAATGTCCCCGACTGCCCCCAAATGTCCCCACATGTCCCCAAATGTCCCCAAATGTCCCCAACCGTCCTCAAAATGTCCCCAAATGTCCCCAACTGTCCCCAACTGTCCCCGACTGTCCCCAAAATGTCCCCACATGTCCCCAAATGTCCCCGACCGTCCCCAAATGTCCCATGTCCCCAACCGTCCCAAAAGTGTCCCCAAAATGTCACCACATGTCCCCAACCGCCCTCAACTGTCCCTAAATGTCCCCACACGCCCTCAAATGTCCCTAGTCGTCCCCAAATGTCCCAGACCGTCCCCAGATGTCCCCACATGTCCCCAAGTGTCCCCAAATGCCCCCAACCGTCCCCAAATGTTCCCAACTGCCCCCAAAATGTCCCCAAATGTCCCCAAATGCCCCCAACCGTCCCCAAATGTCCCCACATGTCCCCAACTGTCCTCAAAATGTCCCCACATGTCCCCAAAATGTCCCCAAATGTCCCCAAGTGTCCCCAAGTGTCCCCCAAATGCCCCCAATTGTCTCCAAATGTCCCCACATGTTCCCAACCATCCCCAAATGTCCCCACATGTCCCCAAATGTCCCCAGGTGTCCCAAAGTGTCCCCAACCGTCCCCAAATGCCCCCAACCATCCCCAAATGTCCCCACATGTCCCCGACTGTCCCCAAATGTCCCCGACTGCCCCCAAATGTCCCCACATGTCCCCAAATGTCCCCAAATGTCCCCAAAATGTCCCCAACCGTCCTCAAAATGTCCCCAAATGTCCCCACATGTCCCCAAATGTCCCCAACCGTCCCCAAAATGTCCCCAAAATGTCGCCACATGTCCCCAACTGCCCTCAACTGTCCCCAAAATGTCCCCACACGCCCCCAAATGTCCCTAATCGTCCCCAAATGTCCCAGACCGTCCCCAGATGTCCCCACATGTCGCCAAGTGTCCCCAAATGCCCCCAACCGTCCCCAAATGTTCCCAACTGCCCCCAAAATGTCCCCAAGTGTCCCCAAATGCCCCCAACCGTCCCCAAATGTCCCCACATGTCCCCAACTGTCCTCAAAATGTCCCCACATGTCCCCAAAATGTCCCCACATGTCCCCAAATGTCCCCAGATGTCCCCAAATGTCCCCAAATGTCCCCAACTGTCCCCCAAATGCTCCCAATTGTCTCCAAATGTCCCCACATGTTCCCACCCATCCCCAAATGTCCCCACATGTCCCCAAATGTCCCCAACCATCCCCAAAATGTCCCCAAAATGTCGCCACATGTCCCCAACTGCCCTCAACTGTCCCCAAAATGTCCCCACACGCCCCCAAATGTCCCTAATCGTCCCCAAATGTCCCAGACCGTCCCCAGATGTCCCCACATGTCGCCAAGTGTCCCCAAATGCCCCCAACCATCCCCAAATGTCCCCACATGTCCCCGACTGTCCCCAAATGTCCCCGACTGCCCCCAAATGTCCCCACATGTCCCCAAATGTCCCCAACCGTCCCCAAAATGTCCCCAAAATGTCGCCACATGTCCCCAACTGCCCTCAACTGTCCCCAAAATGTCCCCACATGTCCCCAAATGTCCCCAGGTGTCCCAAAGTGTCCCCAACCGTCCCCAAATGCCCCCAACCATCCCCAAATGTCCCCACATGTCCCCGACTGTCCCCAAATGTCCCCGACTGCCCCCAAATGTCCCCACATGTCCCCAAATGTCCCCAAATGTCCTCAAAATGTCCCCACATGTCCCCAAAATGTCCCCACATGTCCCCAAATGTCCCCAAATGTCCCCAAGTGTCCCCAATTGTCTCCAAATGTCCCCACATGTTCCCAACCATCCCCAAATGTCCCCACATGTTCCCACCCATCCCCAAATGTCCCCACATGTCCCCAAATGTCCCCAGGTGTCCCAAAGTGTCCCCAACCATCCCCAAATGCCCCCAACCATCCCCAAATGTCCCCACATGTCCTCAACTGTCCCCAAATGTCCCCGACTGCCCCCAAATGTCCCCACATGTCCCCAAATGTCCCCAAATGTCCCCAACCGTCCTCAAAATGTCCCCAAATGTCCCCAACTGTCCCCAACTGTCCCCGACTGTCCCCAAAATGTCCCCACATGTCCCCAAATGTCCCCGACCGTCCCCAAATGTCCCATGTCCCCAACCGTCCCAAAAGTGTCCCCAAAATGTCACCACATGTCCCCAACCGCCCTCAACTGTCCCTAAATGTCCCCACACACCCCCAAATGTCCCTAGTCGTCCCCAAATGTCCCAGACCGTCCCCAGATGTCCCCACATGTCCCCAAGTGTCCCCAAATGCCCCCAACCGTCCCCAAATGTTCCCAACTGCCCCCAAAATGTCCCCAAATGTCCCCAAATGCCCCCAACCGTCCCCAAATGTCCCCACATGTCCCCAACTGTCCTCAAAATGTCCCCACATGTCCCCAAAATGTCCCCAAATGTCCCCAAGTGTCCCCAAGTGTCCCCCAAATGCCCCCAATTGTCTCCAAATGTCCCCACATGTTCCCAACCATCCCCAAATGTCCCCACATGTCCCCAAATGTCCCCAGGTGTCCCAAAGTGTCCCCAACCGTCCCCAAATGCCCCCAACCATCCCCAAATGTCCCCACATGTCCCCGACTGTCCCCAAATGTCCCCGACTGCCCCCAAATGTCCCCACATGTCCCCAAATGTCCCCAAATGTCCCCAAAATGTCCCCAACCGTCCTCAAAATGTCCCCAAATGTCCCCACATGTCCCCAAATGTCCCCAACCGTCCCCAAAATGTCCCCAAAATGTCGCCACATGTCCCCAACTGCCCTCAACTGTCCCCAAAATGTCCCCACACGCCCCCAAATGTCCCTAATCGTCCCCAAATGTCCCAGACCGTCCCCAGATGTCCCCACATGTCGCCAAGTGTCCCCAAATGCCCCCAACCGTCCCCAAATGTTCCCAACTGCCCCCAAAATGTCCCCAAGTGTCCCCAAATGCCCCCAACCGTCCCCAAATGTCCCCACATGTCCCCAACTGTCCTCAAAATGTTCCCACATGTCCCCAAAATGTCCCCACATGTCCCCAAATGTCCCCAAATGTCCCCAGATGTCCCCAAATGTCCCCAACCGTCCCCAAAATGCCCCCAACCATCCCCAAATGTCCCCACATGTCCCCAGTTGTCACTAATCGTCCCCAAATGTCCCCAACCATCACCAAAATGTCCCCAACTGCCCCTCAAATGTCCCCACATGTCGCCAAGTGTCCCCAAATGCCCCCAACCGTCCCCAAATGTCCTCAACTGTCCCCAAAATGTCCCCAACTGCCACCCAAATGTCCCCACATGTCCCCAAGTGCCCCCAAATGTCCCCAAATGCCCCCAACCGTCTCCAAATGTCTCCACATGTCCCCAACTGTCCTCAAAATGTCCCCACATGTCCCCAAAAGTCCCCGACCATCCCCAAATGTCCCCAAGTGTCCCCAGATGTCCCCAAAATGTCCCCGACTGTCCTCAAAATGTCCCCAAATGTCCCCAACCATCCCCAACTGAACCCAAATGTCCCCAAAATGTCCCCACATGCCCCCAAAATGTCCCCGACTGTCCCCAAAATGTCACCACATGTCCCCAACCACCCTCAACTGTCCCTAAATGTCCCCACACGCCCCCAAATGTCCCTAATCGTCCCCAAATGTCCCCAAATGCCCCCAACCGTCTCCAAATGTCCCCACATGTCCCCAAAAGTCCCCGACCGTCCCCAAATGTCCCCAAGTGTCCCCAGATGTCCCCAAAATGTCCCCGACTGTCCTCAAAATGTCCCCAAATGTCCCCAACCATCCCCAACTGAACCCAAATGTCCCCAAAATGTCCCCACATGCCCCCAAAATGTCCCCGACTGTCCCCAAAATGTCACCACATGTCCCCAACCACCCTCAACTGTCCCTAAATGTCCCCACACGCCCCCAAATGTCCCTAATCGTCCCCAAATGTCCCCAAATGCCCCCAACCATCTCCAAATGTCCCCACATGTCCCCAAATGTCCCCGACCGTCCCCAAATGTCCCCACATGTCCCCAACTGTCCTCAAAATGTCCCCACATGTCCCAAAAGTCCCCGACCGTCCCCAAATGTCCCCAAGTGTCCCCCAAATGCCCCCAATTGTCTCCAAATGTCCCCACATGTTCCCACCCATCCCCAAATGTCCCCACATGTCCCCAACTGTCCCCAGGTGTCCCGAAGTGTCCCCAACTGTCCCCGACTGTCCCCAAAATGTCCCCACATGTCCCCAAATGTCCCCAAATGTCCCCAACTGTTCTCAAAATGTCCCCAAATGTCCCCAAATGTCCCCAAATGTCCCCAAAATGTCCTCAAATGTCCCCAAAATGTCCCCAAAATGTCGCCACATGTCCCCAACCGCCCTCAACTGTCCCCAAATGTACCCAAAATGTCCCCACATGCCCCCAAAATGTCCCCGACTGTCCCCAAATGTCCCAGACCGTCCCCAGATGTCCCCACATGTCCCCAAGTGTCCCCAAATGCCCCCAACCGTCCCCAAATGTCCCCAACTGCCCCCCAAATGTCCCCAAGTGTCCCCAAATGCCCCCAACCGTCTCCAAATGTCCCCACATGTCCCCAACTGTCCTCAAAATGTCCCCACATGTCCCCAAATGTCCCCGACCGTCCCCAAATGTCCCCACATGTCCCAAACTGCCCCCAAAATGTCCCCAACTGTCCCCAAATGTCCCCAGATGTCCCCAAATGTCCCCAAGTGTCCCCAATTGTCTCCAAATGTCCCCACATGTTCCCACCCATCCCCAAATGTCCCCACATGTCCCCAAATGTCCCCAGGTGTCCCAAAGTGTCCCCAACCGTCCCCAAATGCCCCCAACCATCCCCAAATGTCCCCACATGTCCTCAACTGTCCCCAAATGTCCCCGACTGCCCCCAAATGTCCCCACATGTCCCCAAATGTCCCCAAATGTCCCCAACGGTCCTCAAAATGTCCCCAAATGTCCCCAACTGTCCCCAACTGTCCCCGACTGTCCCCAAAATGTCCCCACATGTCCCCAAATGTCCCCGACCGTCCCCAAATGTCCCATGTCCCCAACCGTCCCAAAAGTGTCCCCAAAATGTCACCACATGTCCCCAACCGCCCTCAACTGTCCCTAAATGTCCCCACACGCCCTCAAATGTCCCTAGTCGTCCCCAAATGTCCCAGACCGTCCCCAGATGTCCCCACATGTCCCCAAGTGTCCCCAAATGCCCCCAACCGTCCCCAAATGTTCCCAACTGCCCCCAAAATGTCCCCAAATGTCCCCAAATGCCCCCAACCGTCCCCAAATGTCCCCACATGTCCCCAACTGTCCTCAAAATGTCCCCACATGTCCCCAAAATGTCCCCACATGTCCCCAAATGTCCCCAAATGTCCCCAAGTGTCCCCCAAATGCCCCCAATTGTCTCCAAATGTCCCCACATGTTCCCAACCATCCCCAAATGTCCCCACATGTCCCCAAATGTCCCCAGGTGTCCCAAAGTGTCCCCAACCGTCCCCAAATGCCCCCAACCATCCCCAAATGTCCCCACATGTCCCCGACTGTCCCCAAATGTCCCCGACTGCCCCCAAATGTCCCCACATGTCCCCAAATGTCCCCAAATGTCCCCAAAATGTCCCCAACCGTCCTCAAAATGTCCCCAAATGTCCCCACATGTCCCCAAATGTCCCCAACCGTCCCCAAAATGTCCCCAAAATGTCGCCACATGTCCCCAACTGCCCTCAACTGTCCCCAAAATGTCCCCACACACCCCCAAATGTCCCTAATCGTCCCCAAATGTCCCAGACCGTCCCCAGATGTCCCCACATGTCGCCAAGTGTCCCCAAATGCCCCCAACCGTCCCCAAATGTTCCCAACTGCCCCCAAAATGTCCCCAAGTGTCCCCAAATGCCCCCAACCGTCCCCAAATGTCCCCACATGTCCCCAACTGTCCTCAAAATGTCCCCACATGTCCCCAAAATGTCCCCACATGTCCCCAAATGTCCCCAGATGTCCCCAAATGTCCCCAAATGTCCCCAACTGTCCCCCAAATGCTCCCAATTGTCTCCAAATGTCCCCACATGTTCCCACCCATCCCCAAATGTCCCCACATGTCCCCAAATGTCCCCAACCATCCCCAAAATGTCCCCAAAATGTCGCCACATGTCCCCAACTGCCCTCAACTGTCCCCAAAATGTCCCCACACGCCCCCAAATGTCCCTAATCGTCCCCAAATGTCCCAGACCGTCCCCAGATGTCCCCACATGTCGCCAAGTGTCCCCAAATGCCCCCAACCATCCCCAAATGTCCCCACATGTCCCCGACTGTCCCCAAATGTCCCCGACTGCCCCCAAATGTCCCCACATGTCCCCAAATGTCCCCACATGTCCCCAAATGTCCCCAACCGTCCCCAAAATGTCCCCAAAATGTCGCCACATGTCCCCAACTGCCCTCAACTGTCCCCAAAATGTCCCCACATGTCCCCAAATGTCCCCAGGTGTCCCAAAGTGTCCCCAACCGTCCCCAAATGCCCCCAACCATCCCCAAATGTCCCCACATGTCCCCGACTGTCCCCAAATGTCCCCGACTGCCCCCAAATGTCCCCACATGTCCCCAAATGTCCCCAAATGTCCTCAAAATGTCCCCACATGTCCCCAAAATGTCCCCACATGTCCCCAAATGTCCCCAAATGTCCCCAAGTGTCCCCAATTGTCTCCAAATGTCCCCACATGTTCCCAACCATCCCCAAATGTCCCCACATGTTCCCACCCATCCCCAAATGTCCCCACATGTCCCCAAATGTCCCCAGGTGTCCCAAAGTGTCCCCAACCATCCCCAAATGCCCCCAACCATCCCCAAATGTCCCCACATGTCCTCAACTGTCCCCAAATGTCCCCGACTGCCCCCAAATGTCCCCACATGTCCCCAAATGTCCCCAAATGTCCCCAACCGTCCTCAAAATGTCCCCAAATGTCCCCAACTGTCCCCAACTGTCCCCGACTGTCCCCAAAATGTCCCCACATGTCCCCAAATGTCCCCGACCGTCCCCAAATGTCCCATGTCCCCAACCGTCCCAAAAGTGTCCCCAAAATGTCACCACATGTCCCCAACCGCCCTCAACTGTCCCTAAATGTCCCCACACGCCCTCAAATGTCCCTAGTCGTCCCCAAATGTCCCAGACCGTCCCCAGATGTCCCCACATGTCCCCAAGTGTCCCCAAATGCCCCCAACCGTCCCCAAATGTTCCCAACTGCCCCCAAAATGTCCCCAAATGTCCCCAAATGCCCCCAACCGTCCCCAAATGTCCCCACATGTCCCCAACTGTCCTCAAAATGTCCCCACATGTCCCCAAAATGTCCCCAAATGTCCCCAAGTGTCCCCAAGTGTCCCCCAAATGCCCCCAATTGTCTCCAAATGTCCCCACATGTTCCCAACCATCCCCAAATGTCCCCACATGTCCCCAAATGTCCCCAGGTGTCCCAAAGTGTCCCCAACCGTCCCCAAATGCCCCCAACCATCCCCAAATGTCCCCACATGTCCCCGACTGTCCCCAAATGTCCCCGACTGCCCCCAAATGTCCCCACATGTCCCCAAATGTCCCCAAATGTCCCCAAAATGTCCCCAACCGTCCTCAAAATGTCCCCAAATGTCCCCACATGTCCCCAAATGTCCCCAACCGTCCCCAAAATGTCCCCAAAATGTCGCCACATGTCCCCAACTGCCCTCAACTGTCCCCAAAATGTCCCCACACGCCCCCAAATGTCCCTAATCGTCCCCAAATATCCCAGACCGTCCCCAGATGTCCCCACATGTCGCCAAGTGTCCCCAAATGCCCCCAACCGTCCCCAAATGTTCCCAACTGCCCCCAAAATGTCCCCAAGTGTCCCCAAATGCCCCCAACCGTCCCCAAATGTCCCCACATGTCCCCAACTGTCCTCAAAATGTTCCCACATGTCCCCAAAATGTCCCCACATGTCCCCAAATGTCCCCAAATGTCCCCAGATGTCCCCAAATGTCCCCAACCGTCCCCAAAATGCCCCCAACCATCCCCAAATGTCCCCACATGTCCCCAGTTGTCACTAATCGTCCCCAAATGTCCCCAACCATCACCAAAATGTCCCCAACTGCCCCTCAAATGTCCCCACATGTCGCCAAGTGTCCCCAAATGCCCCCAACCGTCCCCAAATGTCCTCAACTGTCCCCAAAATGTCCCCAACTGCCACCCAAATGTCCCCACATGTCCCCAAGTGCCCCCAAATGTCCCCAAATGCCCCCAACCGTCTCCAAATGTCTCCACATGTCCCCAACTGTCCTCAAAATGTCCCCACATGTCCCCAAAAGTCCCCGACCATCCCCAAATGTCCCCAAGTGTCCCCAGATGTCCCCAAAATGTCCCCGACTGTCCTCAAAATGTCCCCAAATGTCCCCAACCATCCCCAACTGAACCCAAATGTCCCCAAAATGTCCCCACATGCCCCCAAAATGTCCCCGACTGTCCCCAAAATGTCACCACATGTCCCCAACCACCCTCAACTGTCCCTAAATGTCCCCACACGCCCCCAAATGTCCCTAATCGTCCCCAAATGTCCCCAAATGCCCCCAACCGTCTCCAAATGTCCCCACATGTCCCCAAATGTCCCCGACCGTCCCCAAATGTCCCCACATGTCCCCAACTGTCCTCAAAATGTCCCCACATGTCCCAAAAGTCCCCGACCGTCCCCAAATGTCCCCAAGTGTCCCCCAAATGCCCCCAATTGTCTCCAAATGTCCCCACATGTTCCCACCCATCCCCAAATGTCCCCACATGTCCCCAACTGTCCCCAGGTGTCCCGAAGTGTCCCCAACTGTCCCCGACTGTCCCCAAAATGTCCCCACATGTCCCCAAATGTCCCCAAATGTCCCCAACTGTTCTCAAAATGTCCCCAAATGTCCCCAAATGTCCCCAAATGTCCCCAAAATGTCCTCAAATGTCCCCAAAATGTCCCCAAAATGTCGCCACATGTCCCCAACCGCCCTCAACTGTCCCCAAATGTACCCAAAATGTCCCCACATGCCCCCAAAATGTCCCCGACTGTCCCCAAATGTCCCAGACCGTCCCCAGATGTCCCCACGTCCCCAAGTGTCCCCAAATGCCCCCAACCGTCCCCAAATGTCCCCAACTGCCCCCCAAATGTCCCCAAGTGTCCCCAAATGCCCCCAACCGTCCCCAAATGTCCCCACATGTCCCCAACTGTCCTCAAAATGTCCCCACATGTCCCCAAATGTCCCCGACCATCCCCAAATGTCCCCACATGTCCCAAACTGCCCCCAAAATGTCCCCAACTGTCCCCAAATGTCCCCAGATGTCCCCAAATGTCCCCAAGTGTCCCCAATTGTCTCCAAATGTCCCCACATGTTCCCAACCATCCCCAAATGTCCCCACATGTCCCCAAATGTCCCCAGGTGTCCCAAAGTGTCCCCAACCATCCCCAAATGTCCCCACATGTCCCAACTGTCCCCAAAATGTCCCCACATGTCCCCACATGTCCCCGACCGTCCCCAAATGTCCCATGTCCCCAACCGTCCCAAAAGTGTCCCCAAAATGTCACCACATGTCCCCAACCGCCCTCAACTGTCCCTAAATGTCCCCACACGCCCTCAAATGTCCCTAATCGTCCCCAAATGTCCCAGACCGTCCCCAGATGTCCCCACATGTCCCCAAGTGTCCCCAAATGCCCCCAACCATCCCCAAATGTCCC
>NW_027638782.1:0-59383 GCF_951394365.1 Tetrao urogallus | reverse complement strand
TGGAGGCTGGGGGGGGGAAGGGGTTTCTGGGGGGGGGTGAAGGGGTTCCTGGGGGGTTGAAATGTCCCCTGGGGGGGGGGTAAAAAGAGGCCAGAGGTGGGGAGAAAGGAGAGGATTTGCCCCCCCCCCCCCCCCCTTCTAATTATTTGCCCCCCAGAGATAAGGTTGTTATGGGGGTAAAGGGGTTCCTGGGGGGGAGGGAATGGATCTGGGGGGCAATTTGGCTCCTGGGAGGTAAAGGTGGGGAGAAATACGGCCCCCCTTAATGCATAGGGGCTATAAGGACATCTATGTGGATTTGGGCCGGGCGTCCCTGCCTGCAGTCGGAGCCGCGGTTCGTTGCCGCGTGGTTGAATCACCAGGGTTGGAAAAGACCTCCAAGCTCATGCGGCCCAAGCGTTCATCTGTTCCAACAGCTCCCACTGAACCGCGTCCCTCAGCACAGCGTCCAGCCTTTCCTTCAACACCCCCAGGGTGACCCCCCCACCTCCCCGTGCATCCATTGCGGTGCTGCCCACCTTTCTGAACAGTAACGCTTCCTCGTGTCCAGCCTGAATCTCCCCTGCCGCAGCTTGAAGCCGTTCCCTCTGCTCCCATCAATGGTGGCACGAGAGCAGAGGCCGACCCCCAGCTCACTGCAGCCTGCCTTCATGCAATTATAGAGCAGTGAGGTCCCCCCTGAGCTCCTCTTCTCCATGCTGAACGTTCCCAGCTCCTTCAGCCTCTCCTCAGCAGCCCTGTGCTCCAGACCCCTCACCATTTCATTGCCCTTCTCTGCACACATTCCAGGCCCTCCATGTCTTTCTTGCAGTGAGGGGCCCAAAACTGAACACAGCACTGGAGGTGCGGCCTCACCAGAGCTGAGTACAGGGATGCTCACCTCCCTGCTCTGCTGGCCGCACCGTTTCTAATGCAGGCCAGGATGCCGCTGGCCCTCTTGGCCACCTGGGCACACTGCTGGCTCGTGTTCAGCCGAGCATCAACCAACACCCCCAGGTCCCTTTCCTCTTCACAACCATCCAACCACTCATCCCCAAGCCTTTGTGCTGCCTGGGGTTGTTGTGGCCAAAGTGCAGGACCCGACGCTTGGCCTTGTGGAACCTCATCCCGTTCATCTCAGCCCAGCCATCCAGCTGATCCAGATCCCTCTGCAGGGCCTCCCTGCCCTCAGGCAGATCCACACCACCTCCCAACTCGGTGCCATCTGCAGACTCACTCAGGGTGCCCTCAATGCCTTCATCTGGGTCGTCAATGAAGACATTAAACAGGATGGGCCCCAGCACCGACCCCTGGGGGCACCTCTTGTAACAGGTCTCCAGCTGGACTTCACTCCATTGACCACCACCCGCTGAGCACGGCCCTCAGCCAGTTCCTCATCCAACGGAGGGTAGAACTGCCCAAGCCACGGGCAGCCAGTTTCCGCAGCAGGATACTGGGAGAGACCGAGCCAAAGGCTGTGCTGAAGTCCAGGCAGATACATCAACTGCCTTTCCCTCATCTAGCAGTCTGGTCACCCAGTCGCAGAAGGAGATGAGGTTGGTCAAACACCACCTGCCTTTCATGAACCCGTGCTGCCTGGGCCTGATGCCGTGGACAAGCTGTGTGATCTCTCCCAGGACGATTTGTTCCATGACCTTCCCTGGCAGCCTCCCTTCATGCAGTCATAGAGAGCAGTGAGCTCTGCCCTGAGCTCCTCTTCTCCATGCTGAACGTTCCCAGCTCCCTCAGCCTCTCCTCATCAGCCCTGTGCTCCAGACCCCTCGCCAGCTTTGTTGCCCTCCTCTGAACGCGTCCCAGGGCCTCCATGTCTTTCTTGCAGTGAGGGGCCCGAAACTGGACACAGTAAACAGCTTCTGCGTTCCGTGATGAAAGGAGGGCAGGGGAGAAGCCGCCCGAAGGAGGCAGCTGGGCGCTCGTGGCAGCACCCCGTGCAGCCGCCCGAAACCACGTTGGGTCTGGAGAAACAGGGGCAGGGGTGGGATGGCGCCGCAGAAAGGATTGATCAGACAGTGGGACTCATTTCAGAATGCTCTCATAAACACGGCAGGGCCACGGAACACGGCGCTGAGGGCATTTATCAAATCCCCTGCCGTGCAGCAGCCTCTGGTGGAACTGAACGCTACGGTGGGTTGTTTAAAACGATGCTGAGAGCAACGGGTGGCGCAGCATTTGAGCACCGGGAGAAGCGTTTGGCAGGAGACACCTGGTTGGTCAACAGTCAAGAATCCATCAGTCGCGATGCTCCTCCCCAGTCCAGATCCCCACGTTCCACAGAGGGAGGTGAAGTCCCTGCAGCGCATGGGAAGAACCTGCTGGAAAAGCCGTTTGCGTCCCTTGCAGCTCTGCAAAGGGCAAACCTGGCTGTGGAACTGTTTGCCCACCGACCTGGGAGCACTTGGGGGGCGATGCAGGGAGATGGGGACAAACAGTGTGCGCCACAGGGGGGGCGATGCTGGGGAGTGCAACCAGTTCTACCTACATATGTGCCTATAGACGTGTGTGTGTGTAAGGCATTGCAGTCATGGCCGACAAGGCCGTGCGCACACCTTGCTCTGCGTCTTATTCACACTTGCTGTTTAATCACGCATTGCTCTACGTTTGCTCACACCCCACACTGGGTCCACTCACATTTTATTGTGGCTTTGCTCTCACTCTTCTCTGGCTTTGCTCACACTTCACCCCGCGTGGCCTTAATTAAAGAAAACAACTCGGGTTCAAAGTCGTGTGACTTCATGGGGGGCTGAATGAGCAGCTGCAGATTTGAACGTGAGAAGCCAGGTAATCATTGCCATAATTAAGGCTAAACACAGGGATTTCTATGAAAATAAGGAATATTTAAGGGGAAAAAGAGGGATTTCTATGAAAATAAGGGATATTTTAGAGGAAAAACAGGGATTTCCATGAAAATCAGCGATATTTCAGGTTAAAAACAGGGATTTCTATGAAAATCAGCGATATTTGAGGTAAAAAACAGGGATTTCCAAGAAAATAAGCGATATTTTAGGGTTAAAAACAGGGATTTCTATGAAAATAAGCAGTATTTAAGGGGAAAAACAGGGATTTCGATGAAAATAAGCGATATTATGGAGGAAAAAGAGGGATTTCTATGAAAATAAACGATATTTTAGAGGAAAAACAGGGATTTCCTTGAAAATAAGCGATATTTCAGGTTAAAAACAGGGATTTCTATGAAAATAAGCGATATTTTAGGGGAACAGGGATTTCCTTGAAAAGAAGCGATGTTTTAGGGTTAAAAACAGGGATTTCGATGAAAATAAGCAATATTTTAGGGTTAAAAGCAGGGATTTCTATGAAAATAAGCGATATTTGAGGGGAAAAACAGGGATTTCTATGAAAACAATCGATATTTCAGGAGAAAAACAGGGATTTCTAAGAAAATAAGCGGTATTTTATGGAAAAACAGGGATTTCGATGAAAATAAGCGATATTTTAGGGGTAAAAGCAGGGATTTTTATGAAAATAAGCGATATTTCAGGTTGAAAACAGGGATTTCCATGAAAGTAAGCGATATTTCAGGTTAAAAACAGGGATTTCTATGAAAATCAGCGATATTTTAGGCTTACAAACAGGGATTTCGATGAAAATAAGTGACATTTTAGGGTTAAAAACAGGAATTTCTATGAAAATAAGTGATATTTTAGGTTAAAACCAGGGATTTCTATGAAAATAAGCGATATATGAGGTTAAATACTGGGAATTCTATGAAAATCAGCGATATTTTAGGGTTGAAGACATGAATTCCTATGAAAATAAGCGATATTTTAGGGGAAAAGCAGGGATTATTATCAAAATAAGCGATATTTGAGGTTAAAAACAGGGATTTCTAAGAAAATAAGCCATATTTTAGATGAAAAACTGGGATTTCTAAGAAAATAAGCGGTATTTTTGGGTAAAAAAAAAGGGATTACTATGAAAATAAGCGATATTTGAGGTAAAAAAAAAGGAATTTCTATCAAAATAAGCGATATTTAATGGTAAAAACAGGGATTTCTATCAAAATAAGCGATATTTTAGAGGAAAAACAGGAATTTCTAAGAAAATAAGCGATATTTGAGGGGTAAAAGCAGGGATTTCTATGAAAATCAGCGATATTTATGGGGAAAAACAGGGATTTCTATTAAAATCAGCGATGTTTCAGGGTGAAAAAAAGGGATTTCTATGAAAATAAGCGATATTTGAGGTAAAAAACAGGGATTTCTATGAAAATCAGCGATATTTATGGTTAAAAACAGGGATTTCTTTGAAAATAAGCGATATTTCAGGAGAAAAACATGGATTTCTATGAAAATAATCAATATTTTAGAGGAAAAGCAGGGATTCCTATGAAAATAGGCGATAATTCAGGGGAACAACAGGGATTTCGATGAAAATAAGCGATATTTTAGAGGAAAAACAGGGATTTCCATGAAAATAAGCGATATTTTAGGTTAAAAACAGGGATTACTGTGAAAATAAGCGATATTTGAGGTTAAAAACAGGGATTTCTACGAAAATAAGCGATATTTGAAATTAAAAACGGGGATTTCTATGAAAATAAGCGATATTTTAGGGCTAAAAACAGGGATTTTGATGAAAATAAGCGATATTTTAGAGGAATAACAGGTATTTCTATCAAAATAAGCAATATTTTAGGGTTAAAAACAGGAATTTCTAAGAAAATAAGCGATATTTTAGAGGAAAAACAAGGATATCTACGAAAATAAGCGGTATTTTAGGGGAAAAACAGGGATTTCTAGTAAAATAAGCGATATTTTAGGGTTAAAAACAGGGATTTCTATGAAAATAATCAGTATTTAATGGGAAAATCAGCGATTTCTAGGAAATAAAGTGATATTTTAGGTTAAAACCAGGAATTTCTATGAAAATAAGCGATATTTGAGGGGAAAAACAGGGATTTCTATGAAAATAAGCAATATTTGAGGTTAAAAACAGGGATTTCTATGAAAACAGGCGATATTTGAGGTTAAAAGCAGGGATTTCCATGAAAATAGGCGATAATTCAGGGGTACAACAGAAATTTCTATTAAATTAAGCAATATTTTAGAGGAAAAACAGGGATTTCCATGAAAATAAGCGATATTTTAGGTTAAAAGCAGGGATTCCTATGAAAATAAGCGATATTTATAGTTAAACACAGGGATTTCTATGAAAATCAGCGATATTTCAGGTTAAAACAGGGATTTCCATGAAAATAAGCGATATTTGAGGTTAAAAACAGGGATTACTATAAAAATAAGCGATATTTTACGTTTAAAAACAGGGATTTCTATGAAAATAAGCGATATTTAAGGGTTAAAAGCAGGGATTTCTATGAAAATAAGCGATATTTTAGGGTTAAAAACGGGGATTTGTATGAAAATCAGCGATATTTCATGTTAAAAACAGGGATTTCGGTGAAAATAAGTGATATTTGAGGGGTAAAAGCAGGAATTTCTATGGAAATAAGCGATATTTAATGTTGAAAACAGGTATTTCGATGAAAATCAGCGATATTTTAGGCTTACAAACTGGGACTTCTATGAAAATAAGCGATATTTCAGGTTAAATGCAAGGATTTCTATGAAAATAAGCGAAATTTGAGGTTAGAAACATGAATTTCTATGAAAATAAGCGATATCTTAGGGTTAAAAAAGGGGATTCCTATGAAAATAAGCGATATTTTATGTTTAAAAACAGGGATTTCGATGAAAATAAGCTGTATTTGAGGATAAAAACAGGGATTTCTATGAAAATAAGTGATATTTAATGGGGAAAACAGGGATTTCCATGAAAATAAGTGATATTTTCGAAGAAAAACATGGATTTCCATGAAAATCAGCTATATTTTAGAAGAAAAGCAGGGATCTCTATGAAAATAAGCGATATTTGAGGTTAAAAAAAGGGATTTCGATGAAAATAAGCGATATTTTAGGGTTAAAAACAGAGATTTCTATGAAATTAATCGATATTTTTACTTTAAAAACAGGGCTTTCTATGAAAATAAGCGATGTCTAAGGGTTAAAAACAGGAATTTCTATGAAAATAAGCGATATTTGAGGTTAAAAAAAGGGATTACTATGAAAATAAGCGATATTTAAGGTTAAAAACAGGGATTTCTATGAAAAGATGCGATGTTTTAGAGGAAAAACAGGGATTTCTGAGAAAATATGCAGTACTTTAGGGTTAAAAGCAGTGATTACTGTGAAAATAAGTGATGTTTTATGGTTAAAAAGAGGGATATCTATGAAAATAAGCGATATTTTAGGTTAAAAAAAAGGGATTTCTATGAAAATAATCGATATTTAATGGTAAAAACAGGGATTTCTATGAAATTTAGCAATATTTTAGGGTTAAAAACAGGGATTTCCTTGAAAATAAGCGATATTTCAAGTTAAAAGCAGGGATTTCCATGAAAATAAGCGATATTTGAGGTTAAAAACAGGGATTTCTACGAAATTAGGCGATATTTTGGGATTAAAATCTGGGATTTCCATGAAAATAAGTGATATTTAATGTTTAAAAACAGGGATTTCTATGAAAATAAGCGATATTTTATGTTTAAACACAGGGATTTCTGTGAAAATAAGCGATATTTCATGAGAAAAACAGGGATTTCGATGAAAATAAACGATAATTCTGGGTTAAAAACAGGGATTTCGATGAAAACAAGCGATATTTCAGGTTAAAAATAGGGAATCCATGAAAATCAGCGATATTTTAGGGATAAAAACAGGGATCTCTATCAAAATAAGCGATATTTTAGGGTTAAAAACAGGGATTTCTGCGAAAATAAGCGATATTTAAGGGGAAAAACAGGGATTTCTATGAAAATAAGTGATATTTAAGGTTAAAAACAGGGATTTCCATGAAAATAAGCGATATTTCAGGTTAAAAGCAGGGATTACTATGAAAATAAGCAGTATTAAATTTGAACAACAGGGATTTCTATGAAAATAATCATTATTTACGGTTAAAATCAGGGATGTCTAAGAAAATAAGCGATATTTCAAGTTAAAAACAGGGATTTCTATGAAAATAAGCGATATTTTAGGGTAAAAAACAGGGATTTCCATGAAAATAAGCGATATTTTATGGTTAAAAGCAGGGATTTCTATGAAAAAAAGCGATATTTCATGGTAAAAAGCGATTTCTATGAAAATAAGCGATATTTGAGGATAATAACAGGGATTTCTATGAAAATAATCAATTTTTTAGAGGAAAAACAGGGATTTCTATGAAAATAAGCGATATTTCAGGTTAAAAACAGGGATTTCTATGAAAATAAGCTATACTTAAGGTTAAAAACAGGTATTTCTGTCAAAATAAGCGATATTTTAGGGTTAAAAGCAGGGATTTCTGTGAAAATAAGCGATATTTAAGGTTAAAAACAGGGATTTCTATGATAATAAGCGATATTTAATGTTAAAAACAGGCATTTCTATGAAAATAAGAGCTATTTTATGGGAAATACAGTGATTTCGATGAAAATAAGCGATATTTTAGGGTTAAAAGCAGGGATTCCTATGAAAATAAGCGATATTTAATGTTAAAAACAGCGATTTCTAAGAAAGCAGCGATATTTGAGGGGAAAAACAGGGATTTCGATGAAAACAAGCGATATTTAAGGTTAAAAGCAGGGATTTCTATGAAAATAAGCGATATTTTATGGGAACAACAGGGATTTCTATGAAAATAAGCTATATTTAAGTGGAAAACCAGGGATTTCTGTGAAAATAAGCCATATTTAAGGTTAAAAACAGGGATTTCTATGAAAATCAGCGGAATTTTAGGGGAAAAACAGGGATTTCCATGAAAACAGCGATATTTGAGGGGAAAAGCAGGGATTTCTTTTAAAATAAGCGATATTCAAGGTTAAAAACAAGGATTTCCATGAAAATAAGCGATATCTGAGGGTAAAAACAGGGATTTCAATGAAAACAAGCGATATTTAAGGGTTAAAAGCAGGGATTCCTATGAAAATAAGCGATATTTCAGGTTAAAAACAGGGATTTCCATGAAAATAAGCGATATTTGAGGTTAAAAACAGGGATTTCTATGAAAATCAGCGATATTTTAGGGATAAAAAAAGGGATCTCTATGAAAATAAGCGATATTTTATGGGAACAATAGGGATTTCTGTGAAAATCAGCGACATTTAAGGTTAAAATCAGGGATTTCTATGAAAATAAGCGATATTTTATGTTTAAAAACAGGGATTTCCATGAAAATAAGCGATATTTAAGGTTAAAAACAGGGATTTCTGTGAAAATAAGCGCTATTTGAGGTTAAAAACAGGGATTTCTGTGAAAATAAGCGATATTTTAGAGGAATGACGGGGATTTCTATCAAAATAAGCGATATTTGAGGTTAGTAACAGGGATTTCTATGAAAATAAGCTATACTTAAGGTTAAAAACAGGGATTTCTAAGATAATAAGCGATATTTTAGGGTTAAAAACAGGGATTTCCATCAAAATAAGCAATATTTAATGTTAAAAACAGGGATTTCTATGAAAATAAGCGATATTTGAGATTAAAAGCAGGGATTTCTAAGATAATAAGCGATATTTTAGGGTTAAAAACAGGGATTTCCATGAAAATAAGCGATATTTTTTTTGGGTTAAAAGCAGGGATTTCTATGAAAATAAGCGATATTTTAGGGTGAAAACAGCGATTTCTAAGAAAATAAGCGATATTTGAGGTTAGTAACAGGGATTTCTATGAAGATAATCAATATTTTAGAGGAAAAACAGGGATTTCTATGAAAATAAGCTATACTTAAGGTTAAAAACAGGGATTTCTATGACAATAAGCGATATTTAAGGGGAAAAACAGGGATTTCTACGAAAATCAGCGATATTTTAGGGTAAAAAAAAGGGATCTCTATGAAAATAAGCGATATTTTATGGGAACAATAGGGATTTCTGTGAAAATCAGCGAAATTTAAGGTTAAAAACAGGGATTTCTATGAAAATAAGCGATATTTTATGTTTAAAAACAGGGATTTCCATGAAAATAAGCAATATTTAAGGTTAAAAACAGGGATTTCTGTGAAAATAAGCGCTATTTGAGGTTAAAAACAGGGATTTCTGTGAAAATAAGCGATATTTTAGAGGAATGACTGGGATTTCTATGAAAATAAGCGATATTTGAGGTTAATAACAGGGATTTCTATGAAAATAAGCGATACTTAAGGTTAAAAACAGGGACTTCTATGAAAATAAGCGATATTTTAGAGGAAAAACAGGGATTTCTAAGAAAATAAGCGATATTTTTGGGTTAAAAACGGGGATTTCCATCAAAATAAGCAATATTTAAGGTTGAAAACAGGGATTTCTGTGAAAATAAGCGATATTTGAGGTTAAAAACAGCGATTTCTATGAAAATAAGCGATATTTTAGGTTAATAACAGGGATTTCTATGAAAATAATCAATATTTTAGAGGAAAAAGAGGGATTTCTATGTCAATAAGCGATATTTAAGGGGAAAAACAGGGATTTCTATGAAAATAAGCGATATTTGAGGTTAAAAACAGGGATTTCTGTCAAAATAAGCTATACTTAAGTTTAAAAACAGGGATTTCAGTGAAAATAAGCGATATTTTAGGGTTAAAAGCAGGGATTTCTATGAAAATAAGCGATATTTTAGGTAAAAACAGGGATTTCTATGAATATCAGCGATATTTAAGGTTAAAAACAGGGATTTCTACGAAAATAAGCGTTATTTAAGTGGAAAAACAGGGATTTCTGTGAAAATAAGCCATATTTAAGGTTGAAAACAGGGATTTCTGTGAAAATAAGCGATGTTTGAGGTTAAAAGCGGGGATTTCTATGATAATAAGCAATATTTTAGGGTTAAAAACAGGGATTTCCATGAAAATAAGCGATATTTTAGGGTTAAAAGCAGGGATTTCGATGAAAATAAGCGATATTTCAGGTTAAAAACAGCGATTTCTATGAAAATAAGCGATATTTGAGGTTAATAACAGGGATTTCTGTGACAATAAGCGATATTTAAGGGGAAAAACAGGAATTTCTGTGAAAATAAGCGATATTTAAGGGTAAAAACAGCGATTTCTATGAAAATAAGCGATATTTTAGAGGAAAAACAGGGATTCCCATGAAAATCAGCGACATTTAAGGTTAAAATCAGGGATTTCTATGAAAATAAGCGATATTTTATGTTAAAAACAGGGATTTCCATGAAAAAAAGCAATATTTGAGGTTAAAAACAGGGATTTCCATCAAAATAAGCGATATTTGAGGTTAAAAGCGGGGATTTCGATGAAAATAAGCTATATTTAAGGTTAAAAACAGGGATTTCCATGAAAATAAGCGATATTTTAGGGTTAAAAACAGGGATTTCGATGAAAATAATCAATATTTTAGAGGAAAAACAGGGATTTCTATGAAAATAAGCGATATTTCATGTTAAAAACAGGGATTTCTAAGAAAATAAGCGATATTTTAGGGTTTAAAACAGGGATTTCCATGAAAATAAGCGATATTTAAGGGTTAAAAGCAGGGATTTCGATGAAAATAAGCGATATTTGAAGTTAAACACAGGGATTTCAATGAAAATAAGCGATATTTGAGGTTAATAACAGGGATTTCTATGAAAATAATCAATATTTTAGAGGAAAAACAGGGATTTCTATGAAAATAAGCGATATTTCAGGTTAAAAACAGGGATTTCTATGAAAATAAGCTATACTTAAGGTTAAAAACAGGGATTTCTGTCAAAATAAGCTATACTTAAGGTTAAAAACAGGGATTTCTACGAAAATAAGCGATATTTTAGGTTAAAAACAGGGGTTTCTATGAAAATAAGCGATATTTTAAGGGAACAACAGGGATTTCTATGAAAATAAGCTATATTTAAGTGGAAAAACAGGGATTTCCACAAAAATAAGCGATATTTTAGGGTTAAAAGCAGGGATTTCTATGAAAATAAGCGATATTTGAGGGGAAAAACAGCGATTTCTATGAAAATAAGCGATATTTGAGGATAATAACAGGGATTTCCAAGAAAATCAGCGATATTTTAGAGGAAAAGCAGGGATTTCTATGAAAATAAGCGATATTTTAGGGTTAAAAGCAGGGATTTCTATGAAAATAAGCGATATTTGAGGTTAGTAACAGGGATTTCTACGAAAATAAGCGATATTTTAGGGTTAAAAACAGGGATTTCTATGAAAATAAGCGATATTTTAAGGGAACAACAGGGATTTCTATGAAAATAAGCTATATTTAAGTGGAAAAACAGGGATTTCCACAAAAATAAGCGATATTTTAGGGTTATAAGCAGGGATTTCTATGAAAATAAGCGATATTTGAGGGGAAAAACAGCGATTTCTATGAAAATAAGCGATATTTGAGGATAATAACAGGGATTTCCAAGAAAATCAGCGATATTTTAGAGGAAAAGCAGGGATTTCGATTAAAATAAGCGATATTTTAGGTTAAAAGCAGGGATTTCTATGAAAATAAGCGATAGTTGAGGATAGTAACAGGGATTTCTATGAAAATAAGCGATATTTTAGGGTTAAAAGCAGGGATTCCTATGAAAATAAGCGATATTTAATGTTCAAAACAGGGATTTCTAATAAAGCAGCGGTATTTGAGGGGAAAAACAGGGATTTCTCTTAAAATAAGCGATATTTTAGGTTAAAAACAGGGATTTCTATGAATATAAGCGATATTTTATGGGAACAACAGGGATTTCTATGAAAATAAGCTATATTTAAGTGGAAAACCAGGGATTTCTGTGAAAATAAGCGATATTTAAGGCTAAAACCAGGGATTTCCACGAAAATAAGCGATATTTTAGGTTAAAAACAGGGATTTCCATGAAAATTAGCGATATTTTAGGTTAAAAACAGGGATTTCTATGAAAATAAGCGATATTTTAGAGGAAAAACAGGTATTTCGATGAAAATAAGCGATATTTCAGGGTTAAAAACAGGGATTTCTATGAAAATAAACGATATTTTAGGTTAAAAACAGGGATTTCCATGAAAATAAGCGATATTTGAGGGGAAAAACAGGGATTTGTATTAAAATAAGTAATATTTGAGGTTAGTAACAGGGATTTCTACGAAAATAAGCGATATTTAAGGTTAAAAACAGGGATTTCTATGAAAATAATCAATACTTAAGAGGAGTAACACGGATTTCTATCAAAATAAGCGATATTTGAGGCTAAAAGCAGGGATTTCTATGAAAATCAGCGATATTTAAAGGTTAAAAACAGGGATTTCGATGAAAATAAAGGTTAATCCAGGGGAACAACAAGGGATTTCTATGAAAATAAGCGCTATTTGAGGGGAAAAACAGGGATTTGTATTAAAATAAGCGATATTTAAGGTTAAAAACAGGGATTTCTATGAAAATAAGCGATATTTTATGGGAACAACAGGGATTTCTATGAAAATAAGCTATATTTGAGTGGAAAAGCAGGGATTCCTATGAAAATAAGCGCTATTTAAGGTTAAAACCAGGGATTTCCACGAAAATAAGCGATATTTTAGGGTTAAAAACAGGCATTTCTATGAAAATAAGCGATATTTGAGGTTAAAAACAGGGATTTCTATGACAATAAGCGATATTTAAGGGGAAAAACAGGGATTTCTGTGAAAATCAGCGATATTTTAGGGTAAAAAAAAGGGATCTCTATGAAAATAAGCGATATTTTATGGGAACAACAGGGATTTCTATGAAAATCAGCGACATTTTACGGTTAAAACAGGGATTTCTATGAAAATAAGCGATATTTTATGGGAACAACAGGGATTTCTATGAAAATAAGCTATATTTAAGTGGAACAACAGGGATTTCTGTGAAAATAAGCGATATTTTAGGGTTAAAACCAGTGATTTCCACGAAAATAAGCGATATTTGAGGTTAAAAACAGGGATTTCTACGAAAATAAGCGATATTTTAGGTTAAAAACAGGGATTTCTATGAAAATAAGCGATATTTTAAGGGAACAACAGGGATTTCTATGAAAATAAGCTATATTTAAGTGGAAAAACAGGGATTTCCACAAAAATAAGCGATATTTTAGGGTTAAAAGCAGGGATTTCTATGAAAATAAGCGATATTTGAGGGGAAAAACAGCGATTTCTATGAAAATAAGCGATATTTGAGGATAATAACAGGGATTTCCAAGAAAATCAGCGATATTTTAGAGGAAAAGCAGGGATTTCTATGAAAATAAGCGATATTTTAGGGTTAAAAGCAGGGATTTCTATGAAAATAAGCGATATTTGAGGTTAGTAACAGGGATTTCTACGAAAATAAGCGATATTTTAGGGTTAAAAACAGGGATTTCTATGAAAATAAGCGATATTTTAAGGGAACAACAGGGATTTCTATGAAAATAAGCTATATTTAAGTGGAAAAACAGGGATTTCCACAAAAATAAGCGATATTTTAGGGTTAAAAGCAGGGATTTCTATGAAAATAAGCGATATTTGAGGGGAAAAACAGCGATTTCTATGAAAATAAGCGATATTTGAGGATAATAACAGGGATTTCCAAGAAAATCAGCGATATTTTAGAGGAAAAGCAGGGATTTCGATTAAAATAAGCGATATTTTAGGTTAAAAGCAGGGATTTCTATGAAAATAAGCGATAGTTGAGGATAGTAACAGGGATTTCTATGAAAATAAGCGATATTTTAGGGTTAAAAGCAGGGATTCCTATGAAAATAAGCGATATTTAATGTTCAAAACAGGGATTTCTAATAAAGCAGCGGTATTTGAGGGGAAAAACAGGGATTTCTCTTAAAATAAGCGATATTTTAGGTTAAAAACAGGGATTTCTATGAATATAAGCGATATTTTATGGGAACAACAGGGATTTCTATGAAAATAAGCTATATTTAAGTGGAAAACCAGGGATTTCTGTGAAAATAAGCGATATTTAAGGCTAAAACCAGGGATTTCCACGAAAATAAGCGATATTTTAGGTTAAAAACAGGGATTTCCATGAAAATTAGCGATATTTTAGGTTAAAAACAGGGATTTCTATGAAAATAAGCGATATTTTAGAGGAAAAACAGGTATTTCGATGAAAATAAGCGATATTTCAGGGTTAAAAACAGGGATTTCTATGAAAATAAACGATATTTTAGGTTAAAAACTGGGATTTCCATGAAAATAAGCGATATTTGAGGGGAAAAACAGGGATTTGTATTAAAATAAGTAATATTTGAGGTTAGTAACAGGGATTTCTACGAAAATAAGCGATATTTAAGGTTAAAAACAGGGATTTCTATGAAAATAATCAATACTTAAGAGGAGTAACACGGATTTCTATCAAAATAAGCGATATTTGAGGCTAAAAGCAGGGATTTCTATGAAAATCAGCGATATTTAAAGGTTAAAAACAGGGATTTCTATGAAAATAAGCGATATTTTAGGTTAAAAACAGGGATTTCTATGAAAATAAAGGTTAATCCAGGGGAACAACAAGGGATTTCTATGAAAATAAGCGCTATTTGAGGGGAAAAACAGGGATTTGTATTAAAATAAGCGATATTTAAGGTTAAAAACAGGGATTTCTATGAAAATAAGCGATATTTTAGGGTTAAAAGCAGGGATTTCTATGAAAATAAGCTATATTTGAGTGGAAAAGCAGGGATTCCTATGAAAATAAGCGCTATTTAAGGTTAAAACCAGGGATTTCCACGAAAATAAGCGATATTTTAGGGTTAAAAACAGGCATTTCTATGAAAATAAGCGATATTTGAGGTTAAAAACAGGGATTTCTATGACAATAAGCGATATTTAAGGGGAAAAACAGGGATTTCTGTGAAAATCAGCGATATTTTAGGGTAAAAAAAAGGGATCTCTATGAAAATAAGCGATATTTTATGGGAACAACAGGGATTCCTATGAAAATAAGCGACATTTTACGGTTAAAACAGGGATTTCTATGAAAATAAGCGATATTTTATGGGAACAACAGGGATTTCTATGAAAATAAGCTATATTTAAGTGGAACAACAGGGATTTCTGTGAAAATAAGCGATATTTTAGGGTTAAAACCAGTGATTTCCACGAAAATAAGCGATATTTGAGGTTAAAAACAGGGATTTCTACGAAAATAAGCGATATTTTAGGTTAAAAACAGGGATTTCTATGAAAATAAGCGATATTTTAAGGGAACAACAGGGATTTCTATGAAAATAAGCTATATTTAAGTGGAAAAACAGGGATTTCCACAAAAATAAGCGATATTTTAGGGTTAAAAGCAGGGATTTCTATGAAAATAAGCGATATTTGAGGGGAAAAACAGCGATTTCTATGAAAATAAGCGATATTTGAGGATAATAACAGGGATTTCCAAGAAAATCAGCGATATTTTAGAGGAAAAGCAGGGATTTCTATGAAAATAAGCGATATTTTAGGGTTAAAAGCAGGGATTTCTATGAAAATAAGCGATATTTGAGGTTAGTAACAGGGATTTCTACGAAAATAAGCGATATTTTAGGGTTAAAAACAGGGATTTCTATGAAAATAAGCGATATTTTAAGGGAACAACAGGGATTTCTATGAAAATAAGCTATATTTAAGTGGAAAAACAGGGATTTCCACAAAAATAAGCGATATTTTAGGGTTAAAAGCAGGGATTTCTATGAAAATAAGCGATATTTGAGGGGAAAAACAGCGATTTCTATGAAAATAAGCGATATTTGAGGATAATAACAGGGATTTCCAAGAAAATCAGCGATATTTTAGAGGAAAAGCAGGGATTTCGATTAAAATAAGCGATATTTTAGGTTAAAAGCAGGGATTTCTATGAAAATAAGCGATAGTTGAGGATAGTAACAGGGATTTCTATGAAAATAAGCGATATTTTAGGGTTAAAAGCAGGGATTCCTATGAAAATAAGCGATATTTAATGTTCAAAACAGGGATTTCTAATAAAGCAGCGGTATTTGAGGGGAAAAACAGGGATTTCTCTTAAAATAAGCGATATTTTAGGTTAAAAACAGGGATTTCTATGAAAATAAGCGATATTTTATGGGAACAACAGGGATTTCTATGAAAATAAGCTATATTTGAGTGGAAAAGCAGGGATTCCTATTAAAATAAGCGCTATTTAAGGTTAAAACCAGGGATTTCCACGAAAATAAGCGATATTTTAGGGTTAAAAACAGGCATTTCTATGAAAATAAGCGATATTTCAGGGTAAAAACAGGGATTTCTGTGAAAATAAGCGATATTTAAGGTTAAAAACAGGGATTTCTATGAAAATAAGCGTTATTTTAGGGTTAAAAACAGGCATTTCTATGAAAATAAGAGGTATTTTATGGGAAAAACAGTGATTTCGATGAAAATAAGCGATATTTTAGGGTTAAAAGCAGGGATTCCTATGAAAATAAGCGATATTTAATGTTAAAAACAGCGATTTCTAAGATAGCAGCGATATTTGAGGGGAAAAACAGGGATTTGTATTAAAATAAGTAGTATTTAACGTTTAAAACAGGTATTTCTGTGAAAATAAGCGATATTTTATGGGAACAACAGGGATTTCTATGAAAATAAGCTATATTTAAGTTTAAAAACAGGGATTTCTGTGAAAATAAGCGATATTTCAGGTTAAAAACAGGGATTTCTAAGAATACAAGCGATATTTGAGGTTAAAAACAGGGATTTCTGTGAAAAAAAGCGATATTTTAGGGATACAAACAGGGATTTCTGTGAAAAAAAGCGACATTTTCGAAGAAAAACAGGGATTTCCATGAAAATCAGCGACATTTAAGGTTAAAAACAGGGATTTCTATGAAAATATGCTATATTTAAGTGGAAAAACAGGGATTTCTGTGAAAATAAGCGATATTTGAGGTTAAAAGCAGGGATTTCTATGAAAATAAGCGATATTTTATGGGAACAACAGGGACTTCTATGAAAATAAGCGATATTTTATGGGAACAACAGGGATTTCTGTGAAAATAAGCGATATTTTATGGGAACAACAGGGATTTCTGTGAAAATAAGCGATATTTAAGGTTAAAACTAGGTATTTCCACGAAAATAAGCGATATTTTAGGTTAAAAACAAGGATTTCTATGAAAATAAGCTATACTTCAGGTTTAAAAACAGGGATTTCTATAAAAAACTAGCGATATTTTAGAGGAAAAACAGGTATTTCGATGAATATAAGCGATAATTTAGGGTTAAAAGCAGGGATTTCTATGAAAATAAGCGATATTTGAGGTTAAAAACAGGGATTTCTATGAAAATAAGCGATATTTCAGGGTAAAAACAGGGATTTCTATGAATATAAGCGATATTTGAGTGGAAAAGCAGGGATTTCTTTGAAAATAAGCGCTATTTAAGGTTAAAACCAGGGATTTCCACGAAAATAAGCGATATTTTAGGGTTAAAAACAGGCATTTCTATGAAAATAAGCGATATTTCAGGGTAAAAACAGGGATTTCTGTGAAAATAAGCGATATTTAAGGTTAAAAACAGGGATTTCTACGAAAATAAGCGTTATTTTAGGGTTAAAAACAGGCATTTCTATGAAAATAAGAGGTATTTTATGGGAAAAACAGTGATTTCGATGAAAATAAGCGATATTTTAGGGTTAAAAGCAGGGATTCCTATGAAAATAAGCGATATTTAATGTTAAAAACAGCGATTTCTAAGATAGCAGCGATATTTGAGGGGAAAAACAGGGATTTGTATTAAAATAAGTAGTATTTAACGTTTAAAACAGGTATTTCTGTGAAAATAAGCGATATTTTATGGGAACAACAGGGATTTCTATGAAAATAAGCTATATTTAAGTTTAAAAACAGGGATTTCTGTGAAAATAAGCGATATTTCAGGTTAAAAACAGGGACTTCTAAGAATACAAGCGATATTTGAGGTTAAAAACAGGGATTTCTGTGAAAAAAAGCGATATTTTAGGGATACAAACAGGGATTTCTGTGAAAAAAAGCGACATTTTCGAAGAAAAACAGGGATTTCCATGAAAATCAGCGACATTTAAGGTTAAAAACAGGGATTTCTATGAAAATATGCTATATTTAAGTGGAAAAACAGGGATTTCTGTGAAAATAAGCGATATTTGAGGTTAAAAGCAGGGATTTCTATGAAAATAAGTGATATTTGAGGTTAAAAGCAGGGATTTCTATGAAAATAAGCAATGTTTGAGGTTAATAACAGGGATTTCTATGAAAATAATCAATATTTTCGAGGAAAAACAGGGATTTCTATGAAAATAAGCGATATTTAAGGTTAAAAACAGGGTTTTCTATGAAAATAAGCGATATTTGAGGTTAAAAACAGGGATTTCTATGAAAATAAGCGATATTTCAGGGTAAAAACAGGGATTTCTATGAAAATAAGCGATATTTTAGGGTTATAAGCAGGGATTTCTATAAAAATAAGCGATATTTTAAGGTTAAAAGCAGGGATTTCGATGAAAATAAGCGATATTTGAGGTTAAAAACAAGGATTTCTATGAAAATAAGCTATATTTAAGTTTAAAAACAGGGATTTCTGTGAAAATAAGCGATATTTCAGGTTAAAAACAGGGACTTCTAAGAATACAAGCGATATTTGAGGTTAAAAACAGGGATTTCTGTGAAAAAAAGCGATATTTTAGGGATACAAACAGGGATTTCCATGAAAATCAGCGACATTTAAGGTTAAAAACAGGGATTTCTATGAAAATATGCTATATTTAAGTGGAAAAACAGGGATTTCTGTGAAAATAAGCGATATTTGAGGTTAAAAGCAGGGATTTCTGTGAAAATAAGCAATGTTTGAGGTTAATAACAGGGATTTCTATGAAAATAATCAATATTTTCGAGGAAAAACAGGGATTTCTATGAAAATAAGCGATATTTAAGGTTAAAAACAGGGTTTTCTATGAAAATAAGCGATATTTGAGGTTAAAAACAGGGATTTCTATGAAAATAAGCGATATTTTAGAGGAAAAACAGGTATTTCTATGAAAATAAGCGATATTTTAGGGTTATAAGCAGGGATTTCTATAAAAATAAGCGATATTTTAAGGTTAAAAGCAGGGATTTCGATGAAAATAAGCGATATTTGAGGTTAAAAACAAGGATTTCTATGAAAATAAGCTATATTTAATGTTAAAAACAGGGATTTCTATGAAAATAAGCGATATTTTAGAGGAAAAACAGGGATTTCTGTGAAAATAAGCGATATTTCAGGGGAAAAACAGGGATTTCTATGAAAATAAGCGATATTTAAGGGGAAAAACAGGGATTTCTCAGAAAATAAGCGATATTTAAGGGGAAAAACAGGGATTTCTATGAAAATAAGCGATATTTTAGAGGAAAAACAGGGATTTCTGTGAAAATAAGCGATATTTAAGGGTAAAAACAGCGATTTCTATGAAAATAAGCGATATTTTAGAGGAAAAACAGGGATTCCCATGAAAATCAGCGACATTTAAGGTTAAAAACAGGGATTTCTATGAAAATAATCAATATTTTAGAGGAAAAACAGGGATTTCTATGAAAATAAGCGATATTTAAGGTTAAAAACAGGGATTTCTATGAAAATAAGCAATACTTAAGGTTAAAAACAGGGATTTCTGTCAAAACAAGCGATATTAAAGTGTTAAAAACAGGTATTTCGATGAAAATAAGCGATATTTCAGGGTTAAAAACAGGGATTTCGATGAAAATAAGCGATATTTTAGGTTAAAAACAGGGATTTCTATGAAAATAAGCGATATTTCAGGTTAAAAACAGGGATTTCAATGATAATAAGCTATATTTTATGTTAAAAACAGGCATTTCTATAAAAATAAGAGCTATTTTATGGGAAAAACAGTGATTTCGATGAAAATAAGCGATATTTTAGGGTTAAAAGCAGGGATTCCTATGAAAATAAGCGATATTTAATGTTAAAAACAGGGATTTCTAAGAAAGCAGCGATATTTGAGGGTAAAAACAGGGATTTCTATGAAAATAAGCGATATTTTATGGGAACAACAGGGACTTCTATGAAAATAAGCGATATTTTATGGGAACAACAGGGATTTCTGTGAAAATAAGCGCTATTTAAGGTTAAAACCAGGGATTTCCACGAAAATAAGCGATATTTTAGGGTTAAAAACAGGCATTTCTATGAAAATAAGCGATATTTCAGGGTAAAAACAGGGATTTCTGTGAAAATAAGCGCTATTTAAGGTTAAAAACAGGGATTTCTACGAAAATAAGCGTTATTTTAGGGTTAAAAACAGGCATTTCTATGAAAATAAGAGGTATTTTATGGGAAAAACAGTGATTTCGATGAAAATAAGCGATATTTTAGGGTTAAAAGCAGGGATTCCTATGAAAATAAGCGATATTTAATGTTAAAAACAGCGATTTCTAAGATAGCAGCGATATTTGAGGGGAAAAACAGGGATTTGTATTAAAATAAGTAGTATTTAACGTTTAAAACAGGTATTTCTGTGAAAATAAGCGATATTTTATGGGAACAACAGGGATTTCTATGAAAATAAGCTATATTTAAGTTTAAAAACAGGGATTTCTGTGAAAATAAGCGATATTTCAGGTTAAAAACAGGGACTTCTAAGAATACAAGCGATATTTGAGGTTAAAAACAGGGATTTCTGTGAAAAAAAGCGATATTTTAGGGATACAAACAGGGATTTCTGTGAAAAAAAGCGACATTTTCGAAGAAAAACAGGGATTTCCATGAAAATCAGCGACATTTAAGGTTAAAAACAGGGATTTCTGTGAAAATAAGCGATATTTGAGGTTAAAAGCAGGGATTTCTATGAAAATAAGCGATATTTGAGGTTAAAAGCAGGGATTTCTATGAAAATAAGTGATATTTGAGGTTAAAAGCAGGGATTTCTATGAAAATAAGCAATGTTTGAGGTTAATAACAGGGATTTCTATGAAAATAATCAATATTTTCGAGGAAAAACAGGGATTTCTATGAAAATAAGCGATATTTAAGGTTAAAAACAGGGTTTTCTATGAAAATAAGCGATATTTGAGGTTAAAAACAGGGATTTCTATGAAAATAAGCGATATTTTAGAGGAAAAACAGGTATTTCGATGAAAATAAGCGATATTTTAGGGTTATAAGCAGGGATTTCTATAAAAATAAGCGATATTTTAAGGTTAAAAGCAGGGATTTCGATGAAAATAAGCGATATTTGAGGTTAAAAACAAGGATTTCTATGAAAATAAGCTATATTTAATGTTAAAAACAGGGATTTCTATGAAAATAAGCGATATTTTAGAGGAAAAACAGGGATTTCTGTGAAAATAAGCGATATTTAAGGGTAAAAACAGCGATTTCTATGAAAATAAGCGATATTTTAGAGGAAAAACAGGGATTCCCATGAAAATCAGCAACATTTAAGGTTAAAAACAGGGATTTCTATGAAAATAATCAATATTTTAGAGGAAAAACAGGGATTTCTATGAAAATAAGCGATATTTAAGGTTAAAAACAGGGATTTCTATGAAAATAAGCAATACTTTAGGTTAAAAACAGGTATTTCTGTCAAAACAAGCGATATTAAAGTGTTAAAAACAGGTATTTCGATGAAAATAAGCGATATTTCAGGGTTAAAAACAGGGATTTCTATGAAAATAAGCGATATTTGAGGGTAAAAACAGGGATTTCTATGAAAATAAGCGATATTTTATGGGAACAACAGGGACTTCTATGAAAATAAGCGATATTTTATGGGAACAACAGGGATTTCTGTGAAAATAAGCGATATTTAAGGTTAAAACTAGGTATTTCCACGAAAATAAGCGATATTTTAGGTTAAAAACAAGGATTTCTATGAAAATAAGCTATACTTCAGGTTTAAAAACAGGGATTTCTATAAAAAACTAGCGATATTTTAGAGGAAAAACAGGTATTTCGATGAATATAAGCGATAATTTAGGGTTAAAAGCAGGGATTTCTATGAAAATAAGCGATATTTGAGGTTAAAAACAGGGATTTCTATGAAAATAAGCGATATTTCAGGGTAAAAACAGGGATTTCTATGAATATAAGCGATATTTGAGTGGAAAAGCAGGGATTTCTTTGAAAATAAGCGCTATTTAAGGTTAAAACCAGGGATTTCCACGAAAATAAGCGATATTTTAGGGTTAAAAACAGGCACTTCTATGAAAATAAGCGATATTTCAGGGTAAAAACAGGGATTTCTGTGAAAATAAGCGATATTTAAGGTTAAAAACAGGGATTTCTACGAAAATAAGCGTTATTTTAGGGTTAAAAACAGGCATTTCTATGAAAATAAGAGGTATTTTATGGGAAAAACAGTGATTTCGATGAAAATAAGCGATATTTTAGGGTTAAAAGCAGGGATTCCTATGAAAACAAGCGATATTTAATGTTAAAAACAGCGATTTCTAAGATAGCAGCGATATTTGAGGGGAAAAACAGGGATTTGTATTAAAATAAGTAGTATTTAACGTTTAAAACAGGTATTTCTGTGAAAATAAGCGATATTTTATGGGAACAACAGGGATTTCTATGAAAATAAGCTATATTTAAGTTTAAAAACAGGGATTTCTGTGAAAATAAGCGATATTTCAGGTTAAAAACAGGGACTTCTAAGAATACAAGCGATATTTGAGGTTAAAAACAGGGATTTCTGTGAAAAAAAGCGATATTTTAGGGATACAAACAGGGATTTCCATGAAAATCAGCGACATTTAAGGTTAAAAACAGGGATTTCTATGAAAATATGCTATATTTAAGTGGAAAAACAGGGATTTCTGTGAAAATAAGCGATATTTGAGGTTAAAAGCAGGGATTTCTATGAAAATAAGCAATGTTTGAGGTTAATAACAGGGATTTCTATGAAAATAATCAATATTTTCGAGGAAAAACAGGGATTTCTATGAAAATAAGCGATATTTAAGGTTAAAAACAGGGTTTTCTATGAAAATAAGCGATATTTGAGGTTAAAAACAGGGATTTCTATGAAAATAAGCGATATTTTAGAGGAAAAACAGGTATTTCGATGAAAATAAGCGATATTTTAGGGTTATAAGCAGGGATTTCTATAAAAATAAGCGATATTTTAAGGTTAAAAGCAGGGATTTCGATGAAAATAAGCGATATTTGAGGTTAAAAACAAGGATTTCTATGAAAATAAGCTATATTTAATGTTAAAAACAGGGATTTCTATGAAAATAAGCGATATTTTAGAGGAAAAACAGGGATTTCTGTGAAAATAAGCGATATTTCAGGGGAAAAACAGGGATTTCTATGAAAATAAGCGATATTTAAGGGGAAAAACAGGGATTTCTCAGAAAATAAGCGATATTTAAGGGGAAAAACAGGGATTTCTATGAAAATAAGCGATATTTTAGAGGAAAAACAGGGATTTCTGTGAAAATAAGCGATATTTAAGGGTAAAAACAGGGATTTCTATGAAAATAAGCGATATTTTAGAGGAAAAACAGGGATTCCCATGAAAATCAGCGACATTTAAGGTTAAAAACAGGGATTTCTATGAAAATAATCAATATTTTAGAGGAAAAACAGGAATTTCTATGAAAATAAGCGATATTTAAGGTTAAAAACAGGGATTTCTATGAAAATAAGCAATACTTAAGGTTAAAAACAGGGATTTCTGTCAAAACAAGCGATATTAAAGTGTTAAAAACAGGTATTTCGATGAAAATAAGCGATATTTCAGGGTTAAAAACAGGGATTTCTATGAAAATAAGCGATATTTTAGGTTAAAAACAGGGATTTCTATGAAAATAAGCGATATTTCAGGTTAAAAACAGGGATTTCAATGATAATAAGCTATATTTTATGTTAAAAACAGGCATTTCTATAAAAATAAGAGCTATTTTATGGGAAAAACAGTGATTTCGATGAAAATAAGCGATATTTTAGGTTAAAAGCAGGGATTTCAATGATAATAAGCGATATTTAATGTTAAAAACAGGGATTTCTAAGAAAGCAGCGATATTTGAGGGTAAAAACAGGGATTTCTATGAAAATAAGCGATATTTTATGGGAACAACAGGGACTTCTATGAAAATAAGCTATATTTAAGTGGAAAAACCGGGATTTCTGTGAAAATAAGCGATATTTAAGGTTAAAAACAGGGATTTCTATGAAAATAAGCGATATTTTATGGGAACAACAGGGACTTCTATGAAAATAAGCGATATTTTATGGGAACAACAGGGATTTCTGTGAAAATAAGCGCTATTTAAGGTTAAAACCAGGGATTTCCACGAAAATAAGCGATATTTTAGGGTTAAAAACAGGCATTTCTATGAAAATAAGCGATATTTCAGGGTAAAAACAGGGATTTCTGTGAAAATAAGCGATATTTAAGGTTAAAAACAGGGATTTCTACGAAAATAAGCGTTATTTTAGGGTTAAAAACAGGCATTTCTATGAAAATAAGAGGTATTTTATGGGAAAAACAGTGATTTCGATGAAAATAAGCGATATTTTAGGGTTAAAAGCAGGGATTCCTATGAAAATAAGCGATATTTAATGTTAAAAACAGCGATTTCTAAGATAGCAGCGATATTTGAGGGGAAAAACAGGGATTTGTATTAAAATAAGTAGTATTTAACGTTTAAAACAGGTATTTCTGTGAAAATAAGCGATATTTTATGGGAACAACAGGGATTTCTATGAAAATAAGCTATATTTAAGTTTAAAAACAGGGATTTCTGTGAAAATAAGCGATATTTCAGGTTAAAAACAGGGACTTCTAAGAATACAAGCGATATTTGAGGTTAAAAACAGGGATTTCTGTGAAAAAAAGCGATATTTTAGGGATACAAACAGGGATTTCCATGAAAATCAGCGACATTTAAGGTTAAAAACAGGGATTTCTATGAAAATATGCTATATTTAAGTGGAAAAACAGGGATTTCTGTGAAAATAAGCGATATTTGAGGTTAAAAGCAGGGATTTCTATGAAAATAAGCAATGTTTGAGGTTAATAACAGGGATTTCTATGAAAATAATCAATATTTTCGAGGAAAAACAGGGATTTCTATGAAAATAAGCGATATTTAAGGTTAAAAACAGGGTTTTCTATGAAAATAAGCGATATTTGAGGTTAAAAACAGGGATTTCTATGAAAATAAGCGATATTTTAGAGGAAAAACAGGTATTTCTATGAAAATAAGCGATATTTTAGGGTTATAAGCAGGGATTTCTATAAAAATAAGCGATATTTTAAGGTTAAAAGCAGGGATTTCGATGAAAATAAGCGATATTTGAGGTTAAAAACAAGGATTTCTATGAAAATAAGCTATATTTAATGTTAAAAACAGGGATTTCTATGAAAACAAGCGATATTTTAGAGGAAAAACAGGGATTTCTGTGAAAATAAGCGATATTTCAGGGGAAAAACAGGGATTTCTGTGAAAATAAGCGATATTTAAGGGGAAAAACAGGGATTTCTCAGAAAATAAGCGATATTTAAGGGGAAAAACAGGGATTTCTATGAAAATAAGCGATATTTTAGAGGAAAAACAGGGATTTCTGTGAAAATAAGCGATATTTAAGGGTAAAAACAGCGATTTCTATGAAAATAAGCGATATTTTAGAGGAAAAACAGGGATTCCCATGAAAATCAGCGACATTTAAGGTTAAAAACAGGGATTTCTATGAAAATAATCAATATTTTAGAGGAAAAACAGGGATTTCTATGAAAATAAGCGATATTTAAGGTTAAAAACAGGGATTTCTATGAAAATAAGCAATACTTAAGGTTAAAAACAGGGATTTCTGTCAAAACAAGCGATATTAAAGTGTTAAAAACAGGTATTTCGATGAAAATAAGCGATATTTCAGGGTTAAAAACAGGGATTTCTATGAAAATAAGCGATATTTTAGGTTAAAAACAGGGATTTCTATGAAAATAAGCGATATTTCAGGTTAAAAACAGGGATTTCAATGATAATAAGCTATATTTTATGTTAAAAACAGGCATTTCTATAAAAATAAGAGCTATTTTATGGGAAAAACAGTGATTTCGATGAAAATAAGCGATATTTTAGGTTAAAAGCAGGGATTTCTATGAAAATAAGCGATATTTAATGTTAAAAACAGGGATTTCTAAGAAAGCAGCGATATTTGAGGGTAAAAACAGGGATTTCTATGAAAATAAGCGATATTTTATGGGAACAACAGGGACTTCTATGAAAATAAGCTATATTTAAGTGGAAAAACCGGGATTTCTGTGAAAATAAGCGATATTTAAGGTTAAAAACAGGGATTTCTATGAAAATAAGCGATATTTTATGGGAACAACAGGGACTTCTATGAAAATAAGCGATATTTTATGGGAACAACAGGGATTTCTGTGAAAATAAGCGATATTTTAGGGTTAAAAGCACGGATTTCCACGAAAATAAGCGATATTTTAGGGTTAAAAACAGGCACTTCTATGAAAATAAGCGATATTTCAGGGTAAAAACAGGGATTTCTGTGAAAATAAGCGATATTTAAGGTTAAAAACAGGGATTTCTACGAAAATAAGCGTTATTTTAGGGTTAAAAACAGGCATTTCTATGAAAATAAGAGGTATTTTATGGGAAAAACAGTGATTTCGATGAAAATAAGCGATATTTTAGGGTTAAAAGCAGGGATTCCTATGAAAATAAGCGATATTTAATGTTAAAAACAGCGATTTCTAAGATAGCAGCGATATTTGAGGGGAAAAACAGGGATTTGTATTAAAATAAGTAGTATTTAACGTTTAAAACAGGTATTTCTGTGAAAATAAGCGATATTTTATGGGAACAACAGGGATTTCTATGAAAATAAGCTATATTTAAGTTTAAAAACAGGGATTTCTGTGAAAATAAGCGATATTTCAGGTTAAAAACAGGGACTTCTAAGAATACAAGCGATATTTGAGGTTAAAAACAGGGATTTCTGTGAAAAAAAGCGATATTTTAGGGATACAAACAGGGATTTCTGTGAAAAAAAGCGACATTTTCGAAGAAAAACAGGGATTTCCATGAAAATCAGCGACATTTAAGGTTAAAAACAGGGATTTCTATGAAAATATGCTATATTTAAGTGGAAAAACAGGGATTTCTGTGAAAATAAGCGATATTTGAGGTTAAAAGCAGGGATTTCTATGAAAATAAGTGATATTTGAGGTTAAAAGCAGGGATTTCTATGAAAATAAGCAATGTTTGAGGTTAATAACAGGGATTTCTATGAAAATAATCAATATTTTAGAGGAAAAACAGGAATTTCTATGAAAATAAGCGATATTTAAGGTTAAAAACAGGGATTTCTATGAAAATAAGCAATACTTAAGGTTAAAAACAGGGATTTCTGTCAAAACAAGCGATATTAAAGTGTTAAAAACAGGTATTTCGATGAAAATAAGCGATATTTCAGGGTTAAAAACAGGGATTTCTATGAAAATAAGCGATATTTTAGGTTAAAAACAGGGATTTCTATGAAAATAAGCGATATTTCAGGTTAAAAACAGGGATTTCAATGATAATAAGCTATATTTTATGTTAAAAACAGGCATTTCTATAAAAATAAGAGCTATTTTATGGGAAAAACAGTGATTTCGATGAAAATAAGCGATATTTTAGGTTAAAAGCAGGGATTTCTATGAAAATAAGCGATATTTAATGTTAAAAACAGGGATTTCTAAGAAAGCAGCGATATTTGAGGGTAAAAACAGGGATTTCTATGAAAATAAGCGATATTTAAGGGAAAAGCAGGGATTTCTTTGAAAATAAGCGCTATTTAAGGTTAAAACCAGGGATTTCCACGAAAATAAGCGATATTTTAGGGTTAAAAACAGGCACTTCTATGAAAATAAGCGATATTTCAGGGTAAAAACAGGGATTTCTGTGAAAATAAGCGATATTTAAGGTTAAAAACAGGGATTTCTACGAAAATAAGCGTTATTTTAGGGTTAAAAACAGGCATTTCTATGAAAATAAGAGGTATTTTATGGGAAAAACAGTGATTTCGATGAAAATAAGCGATATTTTAGGGTTAAAAGCAGGGATTCCTATGAAAATAAGCGATATTTAATGTTAAAAACAGCGATTTCTAAGATAGCAGCGATATTTGAGGGGAAAAACAGGGATTTGTATTAAAATAAGTAGTATTTAACGTTTAAAACAGGTATTTCTGTGAAAATAAGCGATATTTTATGGGAACAACAGGGATTTCTATGAAAATAAGCTATATTTAAGTTTAAAAACAGGGATTTCTGTGAAAATAAGCGATATTTCAGGTTAAAAACAGGGACTTCTAAGAATACAAGCGATATTTGAGGTTAAAAACAGGGATTTCTGTGAAAAAAAGCGATATTTTAGGGATACAAACAGGGATTTCCATGAAAATCAGCGACATTTAAGGTTAAAAACAGGGATTTCTATGAAAATATGCTATATTTAAGTGGAAAAACAGGGATTTCTGTGAAAATAAGCGATATTTGAGGTTAAAAGCAGGGATTTCTATGAAAATAAGCAATGTTTGAGGTTAATAACAGGGATTTCTATGAAAATAATCAATATTTTCGAGGAAAAACAGGGATTTCTATGAAAATAAGCGATATTTAAGGTTAAAAACAGGGTTTTCTATGAAAATAAGCGATATTTGAGGTTAAAAACAGGGATTTCTATGAAAATAAGCGATATTTTAGAGGAAAAACAGGTATTTCGATGAAAATAAGCGATATTTTAGGGTTATAAGCAGGGATTTCTATAAAAATAAGCGATATTTTAAGGATAAAAGCAGGGATTTCGATGAAAATAAGCGATATTTGAGGTTAAAAACAAGGATTTCTATGAAAATAAGCTATATTTAATGTTAAAAACAGGGATTTCTATGAAAATAAGCGATATTTAAGGGTAAAAACAGCGATTTCTATGAAAATAAGCGATATTTTAGAGGAAAAACAGGGATTCCCATGAAAATCAGCGACATTTAAGGTTAAAAACAGGGATTTCTATGAAAATAATCAATATTTTAGAGGAAAAACAGGGATTTCTATGAAAATAAGCGATATTTAAGGTTAAAAACAGGGATTTCTATGAAAATAAGCAATACTTAAGGTTAAAAACAGGGATTTCTGTCAAAACAAGCGATATTAAAGTGTTAAAAACAGGTATTTCGATGAAAATAAGCGATATTTCAGGGTTAAAAACAGGGATTTCTATGAAAATAAGCGATATTTTAGGTTAAAAACAGGGATTTCTATGAAAATAAGCGATATTTCAGGTTAAAAACAGGGACTTCTAAGAATACAAGCGATATTTGAGGTTAAAAACAGGGATTTCTGTGAAAAAAAGCGATATTTTAGGGATACAAACAGGGATTTCTGTGAAAAAAAGCGACATTTTCGAAGAAAAACAGGGATTTCCATGAAAATCAGCGACATTTAAGGTTAAAAACAGGGATTGCTATGAAAATATGCTATATTTAAGTGGAAAAACAGGGATTTCTGTGAAAATAAGCGATATTTGAGGTTAAAAGCAGGGATTTCTATGAAAATAAGTGATATTTGAGGTTAAAAGCAGGGATTTCTATGAAAATAAGCAATGTTTGAGGTTAATAACAGGGATTTCTATGAAAATAATCAATATTTTAGAGGAAAAACAGGAATTTCTATGAAAATAAGCGATATTTAAGGTTAAAAACAGGGATTTCTATGAAAATAAGCAATACTTAAGGTTAAAAACAGGGATTTCTGTCAAAACAAGCGATATTAAAGTGTTAAAAACAGGTATTTCGATGAAAATAAGCGATATTTCAGGGTTAAAAACAGGGATTTCTATGAAAATAAGCGATATTTTAGGTTAAAAACAGGGATTTCTATGAAAATAAGCGATATTTCAGGTTAAAAACAGGGATTTCAATGATAATAAGCTATATTTTATGTTAAAAACAGGCATTTCTATAAAAATAAGAGCTATTTTATGGGAAAAACAGTGATTTCGATGAAAATAAGCGATATTTTAGGTTAAAAGCAGGGATTTCTATGAAAATAAGCGATATTTAATGTTAAAAACAGGGATTTCTAAGAAAGCAGCGATATTTGAGGGTAAAAACAGGGATTTCTATGAAAATAAGCGATATTTTATGGGAACAACAGGGACTTCTATGAAAATAAGCTATATTTAAGTGGAAAAACCGGGATTTCTGTGAAAATAAGCGATATTTAAGGTTAAAAACAGGGATTTCTATGAAAATAAGCGATATTTTATGGGAACAACAGGGACTTCTATGAAAATAAGCGATATTTTATGGGAACAACAGGGATTTCTGTGAAAATAAGCGCTATTTAAGGTTAAAACCAGGGATTTCCACGAAAATAAGCGATATTTTAGGGTTAAAAACAGGCATTTCTATGAAAATAAGCGATATTTCAGGGTAAAAACAGGGATTTCTGTGAAAATAAGCGATATTTAAGGTTAAAAACAGGGATTTCTACGAAAATAAGCGTTATTTTAGGGTTAAAAACAGGCATTTCTATGAAAATAAGAGGTATTTTATGGGAAAAACAGTGATTTCGATGAAAATAAGCGATATTTTAGGGTTAAAAACAGGCATTTCTATGAAAATAAGAGGTATTTTATGGGAAAAACAGTGATTTCGATGAAAATAAGCGATATTTTAGGGTTAAAAGCAGGGATTCCTATGAAAATAAGCGATATTTAATGTTAAAAACAGCGATTTCTAAGATAGCAGCGATATTTGAGGGGAAAAACAGGGATTTGTATTAAAATAAGTAGTATTTAACGTTTAAAACAGGTATTTCTGTGAAAATAAGCGATATTTTATGGGAACAACAGGGATTTCTATGAAAATAAGCTATATTTAAGTTTAAAAACAGGGATTTCTGTGAAAATAAGCGATATTTCAGGTTAAAAACAGGGACTTCTAAGAATACAAGCGATATTTGAGGTTAAAAACAGGGATTTCTGTGAAAAAAAGCGATATTTTAGGGATACAAACAGGGATTTCCATGAAAATCAGCGACATTTAAGGTTAAAAACAGGGATTTCTATGAAAATATGCTATATTTAAGTGGAAAAACAGGGATTTCTGTGAAAATAAGCGATATTTGAGGTTAAAAGCAGGGATTTCTATGAAAATAAGCAATGTTTGAGGTTAATAACAGGGATTTCTATGAAAATAATCAATATTTTCGAGGAAAAACAGGGATTTCTATGAAAATAAGCGATATTTAAGGTTAAAAACAGGGTTTTCTATGAAAATAAGCGATATTTGAGGTTAAAAACAGGGATTTCTATGAAAATAAGCGATATTTTAGAGGAAAAACAGGTATTTCGATGAAAATAAGCGATATTTTAGGGTTATAAGCAGGGATTTCTATAAAAATAAGCGATATTTTAAGGATAAAAGCAGGGATTTCGATGAAAATAAGCGATATTTGAGGTTAAAAACAAGGATTTCTATGAAAATAAGCTATATTTAATGTTAAAAACAGGGATTTCTATGAAAATAAGCGATATTTAAGGGTAAAAACAGCGATTTCTATGAAAATAAGCGATATTTTAGAGGAAAAACAGGGATTCCCATGAAAATCAGCGACATTTAAGGTTAAAAACAGGGATTTCTATGAAAATAATCAATATTTTAGAGGAAAAACAGGGATTTCTATGAAAATAAGCGATATTTAAGGTTAAAAACAGGGATTTCTATGAAAATAAGCAATACTTAAGGTTAAAAACAGGGATTTCTGTCAAAACAAGCGATATTAAAGTGTTAAAAACAGGTATTTCGATGAAAATAAGCGATATTTCAGGGTTAAAAACAGGGATTTCTATGAAAATAAGCGATATTTCAGGTTAAAAACAGGGACTTCTAAGAATACAAGCGATATTTGAGGTTAAAAACAGGGATTTCTGTGAAAAAAAGCGATATTTTAGGGATACAAACAGGGATTTCTGTGAAAAAAAGCGACATTTTCGAAGAAAAACAGGGATTTCCATGAAAATCAGCGACATTTAAGGTTAAAAACAGGGATTGCTATGAAAATATGCTATATTTAAGTGGAAAAACAGGGATTTCTGTGAAAATAAGCGATATTTGAGGTTAAAAGCAGGGATTTCTATGAAAATAAGTGATATTTGAGGTTAAAAGCAGGGATTTCTATGAAAATAAGCAATGTTTGAGGTTAATAACAGGGATTTCTATGAAAATAATCAATATTTTAGAGGAAAAACAGGAATTTCTATGAAAATAAGCGATATTTAAGGTTAAAAACAGGGATTTCTATGAAAATAAGCAATACTTAAGGTTAAAAACAGGGATTTCAATGATAATAAGCTATATTTTATGTTAAAAACAGGCATTTCTATAAAAATAAGAGCTATTTTATGGGAAAAACAGTGATTTCGATGAAAATAAGCGATATTTTAGGTTAAAAGCAGGGATTTCTATGAAAATAAGCGATATTTAATGTTAAAAACAGGGATTTCTAAGAAAGCAGCGATATTTGAGGGTAAAAACAGGGATTTCTATGAAAATAAGCGATATTTTAGGGGAAAAGCAGGGATTTCTTTGAAAATAAGCGCTATTTAATGTTAAAACCAGGGATTTCCACGAAAATAAGCGATATTTTAGGGTTAAAAACAGGCACTTCTATGAAAATAAGCGATATTTCAGGGTAAAAACAGGGATTTCTGTGAAAATAAGCGATATTTAAGGTTAAAAACAGGGATTTCTACGAAAATAAGCGTTATTTTAGGGTTAAAAACAGGCATTTCTATGAAAATAAGAGGTATTTTATGGGAAAAACAGTGATTTCGATGAAAATAAGCGATATTTTAGGGTTAAAAGCAGGGATTCCTATGAAAATAAGCGATATTTAATGTTAAAAACAGCGATTTCTAAGATAGCAGCGATATTTGAGGGGAAAAACAGGGATTTGTATTAAAATAAGTAGTATTTAACGTTTAAAACAGGTATTTCTGTGAAAATAAGCGATATTTTATGGGAACAACAGGGATTTCTATGAAAATAAGCTATATTTAAGTTTAAAAACAGGGATTTCTGTGAAAATAAGCGATATTTCAGGTTAAAAACAGGGACTTCTAAGAATACAAGCGATATTTGAGGTTAAAAACAGGGATTTCTGTGAAAAAAAGCGATATTTTAGGGATACAAACAGGGATTTCCATGAAAATCAGCGACATTTAAGGTTAAAAACAGGGATTTCTATGAAAATATGCTATATTTAAGTGGAAAAACAGGGATTTCTGTGAAAATAAGCGATATTTGAGGTTAAAAGCAGGGATTTCTATGAAAATAAGCAATGTTTGAGGTTAATAACAGGGATTTCTATGAAAATAATCAATATTTTCGAGGAAAAACAGGGATTTCTATGAAAATAAGCGATATTTAAGGTTAAAAACAGGGTTTTCTATGAAAATAAGCGATATTTGAGGTTAAAAACAGGGATTTCTATGAAAATAAGCGATATTTTAGAGGAAAAACAGGTATTTCGATGAAAATAAGCGATATTTTAGGGTTATAAGCAGGGATTTCTATAAAAATAAGCGATATTTTAAGGATAAAAGCAGGGATTTCGATGAAAATAAGCGATATTTGAGGTTAAAAACAAGGATTTCTATGAAAATAAGCTATATTTAATGTTAAAAACAGGGATTTCTATGAAAATAAGCGATATTTAAGGGTAAAAACAGCGATTTCTATGAAAATAAGCGATATTTTAGAGGAAAAACAGGGATTCCCATGAAAATCAGCGACATTTAAGGTTAAAAACAGGGATTTCTATGAAAATAATCAATATTTTAGAGGAAAAACAGGGATTTCTATGAAAATAAGCGATATTTAAGGTTAAAAACAGGGATTTCTATGAAAATAAGCAATACTTAAGGTTAAAAACAGGGATTTCTGTCAAAACAAGCGATATTAAAGTGTTAAAAACAGGTATTTCGATGAAAATAAGCGATATTTCAGGGTTAAAAACAGGGATTTCTATGAAAATAAGCGATATTTTAGGTTAAAAACAGGGATTTCTATGAAAATAAGCGATATTTCAGGTTAAAAACAGGGACTTCTAAGAATACAAGCGATATTTGAGGTTAAAAACAGGGATTTCTGTGAAAAAAAGCGATATTTTAGGGATACAAACAGGGATTTCTGTGAAAAAAAGCGACATTTTCGAAGAAAAACAGGGATTTCCATGAAAATCAGCGACATTTAAGGTTAAAAACAGGGATTGCTATGAAAATATGCTATATTTAAGTGGAAAAACAGGGATTTCTGTGAAAATAAGCGATATTTGAGGTTAAAAGCAGGGATTTCTATGAAAATAAGTGATATTTGAGGTTAAAAGCAGGGATTTCTATGAAAATAAGCAATGTTTGAGGTTAATAACAGGGATTTCTATGAAAATAATCAATATTTTAGAGGAAAAACAGGGATTTCTATGAAAATAAGCGATATTTAAGGTTAAAAACAGGGATTTCTATGAAAATAAGCAATACTTAAGGTTAAAAACAGGGATTTCTGTCAAAACAAGCGATATTAAAGTGTTAAAAACAGGTATTTCGATGAAAATAAGCGATATTTCAGGGTTAAAAACAGGGATTTCTATGAAAATAAGCGATATTTTAGGTTAAAAACAGGGATTTCTATGAAAATAAGCGATATTTCAGGTTAAAAACAAGGATTTCTATGATAATAAGCTATATTTTATGTTAAAAACAGGCATTTCTATAAAAATAAGAGCTATTTTATGGGAAAAACAGTGATTTCGATGAAAATAAGCGATATTTTAGGTTAAAAGCAGGGATTTCTATGAAAATAAGCGATATTTAATGTTAAAAACAGGGATTTCTAAGAAAGCAGCGATATTTGAGGGTAAAAACAGGGATTTCTATGAAAATAAGCGATATTTTATGGGAACAACAGGGACTCCTATGAAAATAAGCTATATTTAAGTGGAAAAACCGGGATTTCTGTGAAAATAAGCGATATTTTAGGGTTAAAAACAGGCATTTCTATGAAAATAAGCGATATTTCAGGGTAAAAACAGGGATTTCTGTGAAAATAAGCGATATTTAAGGTTAAAAACAGGGATTTCTACGAAAATAAGCGTTATTTTAGGGTTAAAAACAGGCATTTCTATGAAAATAAGAGGTATTTTATGGGAAAAACAGTGATTTCGATGAAAATAAGCGATATTTTAGGGTTAAAAGCAGGGATTCCTATGAAAATAAGCGATATTTAATGTTAAAAACAGCGATTTCTAAGATAGCAGCGATATTTGAGGGGAAAAACAGGGATTTGTATTAAAATAAGTAGTATTTAACGTTTAAAACAGGTATTTCTGTGAAAATAAGCGATATTTTATGGGAACAACAGGGATTTCTATGAAAATAAGCTATATTTAAGTTTAAAAACAGGGATTTCTGTGAAAATAAGCGATATTTCAGGTTAAAAACAGGGACTTCTAAGAATACAAGCGATATTTGAGGTTAAAAACAGGGATTTCTGTGAAAAAAAGCGATATTTTAGGGATACAAACAGGGATTTCCATGAAAATCAGCGACATTTAAGGTTAAAAACAGGGATTTCTATGAAAATATGCTATATTTAAGTGGAAAAACAGGGATTTCTGTGAAAATAAGCGATATTTGAGGTTAAAAGCAGGGATTTCTATGAAAATAAGCAATGTTTGAGGTTAATAACAGGGATTTCTATGAAAATAATCAATATTTTCGAGGAAAAACAGGGATTTCTATGAAAATAAGCGATATTTAAGGTTAAAAACAGGGTTTTCTATGAAAATAAGCGATATTTGAGGTTAAAAACAGGGATTTCTATGAAAATAAGCGATATTTTAGAGGAAAAACAGGTATTTCGATGAAAATAAGCGATATTTTAGGGTTATAAGCAGGGATTTCTATAAAAATAAGCGATATTTTAAGGTTAAAAGCAGGGATTTCGATGAAAATAAGCGATATTTGAGGTTAAAAACAAGGATTTCTATGAAAATAAGCTATATTTAATGTTAAAAACAGGGATTTCTATGAAAATAAGCGATATTTTAGAGGAAAAACAGGGATTTCTGTGAAAATAAGCGATATTTCAGGGGAAAAACAGGGATTTCTGTGAAAATAAGCGATATTTAAGGGGAAAAACAGGGATTTCTCAGAAAATAAGCGATATTTAAGGGGAAAAACAGGGATTTCCATGAAAATAAGCGATATTTTAGAGGAAAAACAGGGATTCCCATGAAAATCAGCGACATTTAAGGTTAAAAACAGGGATTTCTATGAAAATAATCAATATTTTAGAGGAAAAACAGGGATTTCTATGAAAATAAGCGATATTTAAGGTTAAAAACAGGGATTTCTATGAAAATAAGCAATACTTAAGGTTAAAAACAGGGATTTCTGTCAAAACAAGCGATATTAAAGTGTTAAAAACAGGTATTTCGATGAAAATAAGCGATATTTCAGGGTTAAAAACAGGGATTTCGATGAAAATAAGCGATATTTTAGGTTAAAAACAGGGATTTCTATGAAAATAAGCGATATTTCAGGTTAAAAACAGGGATTTCAATGATAATAAGCTATATTTTATGTTAAAAACAGGCATTTCTATAAAAATAAGAGCTATTTTATGGGAAAAACAGTGATTTCGATGAAAATAAGCGATATTTTAGGTTAAAAGCAGGGATTTCAATGATAATAAGCGATATTTAATGTTAAAAACAGGGATTTCTAAGAAAGCAGCGATATTTGAGGGTAAAAACAGGGATTTCTATGAAAATAAGCGATATTTTATGGGAACAACAGGGACTTCTATGAAAATAAGCTATATTTAAGTGGAAAAACCGGGATTTCTGTGAAAATAAGCGATATTTAAGGTTAAAAACAGGGATTTCTATGAAAATAAGCGATATTTTATGGGAACAACAGGGACTTCTATGAAAATAAGCGATATTTTATGGGAACAACAGGGATTTCTGTGAAAATAAGCGCTATTTAAGGTTAAAACCAGGGATTTCCACGAAAATAAGCGATATTTTAGGGTTAAAAACAGGGATTTCTATGAAAATAAGCGATATTTCAGGGTAAAAACAGGGATTTCTGTGAAAATAAGCGATATTTAAGGTTAAAAACAGGGATTTCTACGAAAATAAGCGTTATTTTAGGGTTAAAAACAGGCATTTCTATGAAAATAAGAGGTATTTTATGGGAAAAACAGTGATTTCGATGAAAATAAGCGATATTTTAGGGTTAAAAGCAGGGATTCCTATGAAAATAAGCGATATTTAATGTTAAAAACAGCGATTTCTAAGATAGCAGCGATATTTGAGGGGAAAAACAGGGATTTGTATTAAAATAAGTAGTATTTAACGTTTAAAACAGGTATTTCTGTGAAAATAAGCGATATTTTATGGGAACAACAGGGATTTCTATGAAAATAAGCTATATTTAAGTTTAAAAACAGGGATTTCTGTGAAAATAAGCGATATTTCAGGTTAAAAACAGGGACTTCTAAGAATACAAGCGATATTTGAGGTTAAAAACAGGGATTTCTGTGAAAAAAAGCGATATTTTAGGGATACAAACAGGGATTTCTGTGAAAAAAAGCGACATTTTCGAAGAAAAACAGGGATTTCCATGAAAATCAGCGACATTTAAGGTTAAAAACAGGGATTTCTATGAAAATATGCTATATTTAAGTGGAAAAACAGGGATTTCTATGAAAATAAGCGATATTTGAGGTTAAAAGCAGGGATTTCTATGAAAATAAGTGATATTTGAGGTTAATAACAGGGATTTCTATGAAAATAATCAATATTTTAGAGGAAAAACAGGGATTTCTATGAAAATAAGCGATATTTAAGGTTAAAAACAGGGATTTCTATGAAAATAAGCAATACTTAAGGTTAAAAACAGGGATTTCTGTCAAAACAAGCGATATTAAAGTGTTAAAAACAGGTATTTCTATGAAAATAAGCGATATTTCAGGGTTAAAAACAGGGATTTCTATGAAAATAAGCGATATTTTAGGTTAAAAACAGGGATTTCTATGAAAATAAGCGATATTTAAGGTTAAAAACAGGGATTTCAATGATAATAAGCTATATTTTATGTTAAAAACAGGCATTTCTATAAAAATAAGAGCTATTCTATGGGAAAAACAGTGATTTCGATGAAAATAAGCGATATTTTAGGTTAAAAGCAGGGATTCCTATGAAAATAAGCGATATTTAATGTTAAAAACAGGGATTTCTAAGAAAGCAGCGATATTTGAGGGTAAAAACAGGGATTTCTATGAAAATAAGCGATATTTTATGGGAACAACAGGGACTTCTATGAAAATAAGCTATATTTAAGTGGAAAAACCGGGATTTCTGTGAAAATAAGCGATATTTAAGGTTAAAAACAGGGATTTCTATGAAAATAAGCGATATTTTATGGGAACAACAGGGACTTCTATGAAAATAAGCGATAATTCAGGGGAACAACAGGGATTTCTGTGAAAATAAGCGCTATTTAAGGTTAAAACCAGGGATTTCCACGAAAATAAGCGATATTTTAGGGTTAAAAACAGGCATTTCTATGAAAATAAGCGATATTTCAGGGTAAAAACAGGGATTTCTGTGAAAATAAGCGCTATTTAAGGTTAAAAACAGGGATTTCTACGAAAATAAGCGTTATTTTAGGGTTAAAAACAGGCATTTCTATGAAAATAAGAGGTATTTTATGGGAAAAACAGTGATTTCGATGAAAATAAGCGATATTTTAGGGTTAAAAGCAGGGATTCCTATGAAAATAAGCGATATTTAATGTTAAAAACAGCGATTTCTAAGATAGCAGCGATATTTGAGGGGAAAAACAGGGATTTGTATTAAAATAAGTAGTATTTAACGTTTAAAACAGGTATTTCTGTGAAAATAAGCGATATTTTATGGGAACAACAGGGATTTCTATGAAAATAAGCTATATTTAAGTTTAAAAACAGGGATTTCTGTGAAAATAAGCGATATTTCAGGTTAAAAACAGGGACTTCTAAGAATACAAGCGATATTTGAGGTTAAAAACAGGGATTTCTGTGAAAAAAAGCGATATTTTAGGGATACAAACAGGGATTTCTGTGAAAAAAAGCGACATTTTCGAAGAAAAACAGGGATTTCCATGAAAATCAGCGACATTTAAGGTTAAAAACAGGGATTTCTATGAAAATATGCTATATTTAAGTGGAAAAACAGGGATTTCTGTGAAAATAAGCGATATTTGAGGTTAAAAGCAGGGATTTCTATGAAAATAAGTGATATTTGAGGTTAAAAGCAGGGATTTCTATGAAAATAAGCAATGTTTGAGGTTAATAACAGGGATTTCTATGAAAATAATCAATATTTTCGAGGAAAAACAGGGATTTCTATGAAAATAAGCGATATTTAAGGTTAAAAACAGGGTTTTCTATGAAAATAAGCGATATTTGAGGTTAAAAACAGGGATTTCTATGAAAATAAGCGATATTTCAGGGTAAAAACAGGGATTTCTATGAAAATAAGCGATATTTTAGGGTTATAAGCAGGGATTTCTATAAAAATAAGCGATATTTTAAGGTTAAAAGCAGGGATTTCGATGAAAATAAGCGATATTTGAGGTTAAAAACAAGGATTTCTATGAAAATAAGCTATATTTAATGTTAAAAACAGGGATTTCTATGAAAATAAGCGATATTTTAGAGGAAAAACAGGGATTTCTGTGAAAATAAGCGATATTTAAGGGTAAAAACAGGGATTTCCATGAAAATAAGCGATATTTTAGAGGAAAAACAGGGATTCCCATGAAAATCAGCGACATTTAAGGTTAAAAACAGGGATTTCTATGAAAATAATCAATATTTTAGAGGAAAAACAGGGATTTCTATGAAAATAAGCGATATTTAAGGTTAAAAACAGGGATTTCTATGAAAATAAGCAATACTTAAGGTTAAAAACAGGTATTTCTGTCAAAACAAGCGATATTAAAGTGTTAAAAACAGGTATTTCGATGAAAATAAGCGATATTTCAGGGTTAAAAACAGGGATTTCTATGAAAATAAGCTATATTTGAGGGTAAAAACAGGGATTTCTATGAAAATAAGCGATATTTCAGGTTAAAAACAGGGATTTCAATGATAATAAGCTATATTTTATGTTAAAAACAGGCATTTCTATAAAAATAAGAGCTATTTTATGGGAAAAACAGTGATTTCGATGAAAATAAGCGATATTTTAGGTTAAAAGCAGGGATTTCTATGAAAATAAGCGATATTTGAGGGTAAAAACAGGGATTTCTAAGAAAGCAGCGATATTTGAGGGTAAAAACAGGGATTTCTATGAAAATAAGCGATATTTTATGGGAACAACAGGGACTTCTGTGAAAATAAGCGATATTTAAGGTTAAAACTAGGTATTTCCACGAAAATAAGCGATATTTTAGGTTAAAAACAAGGATTTCTATGAAAATTTGCTATACTTCAGGTTTAAAAACAGGGATTTCTATGAAAATAAGCGATAATTCAGGGGAACAACAGGTATTTCGATGAAAATAAGCGATATTTTAGGGTTAAAAGCAGGGATTTCTATGAAAATAAGCGATATTTAATGGGGAAAACAGGAATTTCCATGAAAATAAGCGATATTTGAGGTTAAAAACAGGGATTTCTATGAAAATAAGCGATATTTCAGGGTAAAAACAGGGATTTCGATGATAATAAGCGATATTTAATGTTAAAAACAGGGATTTCTACGAAAATAAGCGTTATTTTAGGGTTAAAAACAGGCATTTCTGTGAAAATAATAGTTATTTTATGGGAAAAACAGTGATTTCGATGAAAATAAGCGATATTTTAGGGTTAAAAGCAGGGATTCCTATGAAAATAAGCGATATTTAATGTTAAAAACAGCGATTTCTAAGATAGCAGCGATATTTGAGGGGAAAAACAGGGATTTGTATTAAAATAAGCAGTATTTAACGTTTAAAACAGCGATTTCTGTGAAAACAAGCGATGTTTAAGGAAAAAAAACAGGGTTATCTGTGAAAATAAGTTTTATTTTAGGTTAAAAACAGGGATTACTATCAAAATAAGCGATATTTGAGGTTAAACACAGGGATTTCTATGAAAATAAGCGATATTTGAGGGGAAAAACAGGGATTTGTATTAAAATAAGTAATATTTAAGGTTAAAAACAGGGATTTCTGTGAAAATAAGCTATATTTAATGTTAAAAACAGGGATTTCTATTAAAATAAGCGATATTTTAGAGGAAAAACAGGGATTTCTGTAAAAAAAAAGCGATATTTTAGGGTTACAAACAGGGATTTCTATGAAAATAAGCGATATTTAATGTTAAAAACAGGGATTTCTAAGAAAGCGGCGATATCTGATGCGAAAAAACAGGGATTTCTCTTAAAATAAGCGATATTTTAGAGGAAAAACAGTGATTTCTATGAAAATAAGCGATATTTTATGGGAACAACAAAGATTTCTATGAAAATAAGCTATATTTAAGTGGAAAAACAAGGATTTCCATGAAAATAAGCTATATTTTAGAGGAAAACAGGTATTTCGATGAAAATAAGCGATAATTTAGGGTTAAAAGCAGGGATTTCTATGAAAATAAGCGATATTTTAGGTTAAAAACAGGGATTTCTATGAAAATAAGCGATATTTCAGGTTAAAAACAGGGACTTCTAAGAATACAAGCGATATTTGAGGTTAAAAACAGGGATTTCTGTGAAAAAAAGCGATATTTTAGGGATACAAACAGGGATTTCTGTGAAAAAAAGCGACATTTTCGAAGAAAAACAGGGATTTCCATGAAAATCAGCGACATTTAAGGTTAAAAACAGGGATTGCTATGAAAATATGCTATATTTAAGTGGAAAAACAGGGATTTCTGTGAAAATAAGCGATATTTGAGGTTAAAAGCAGGGATTTCTATGAAAATAAGTGATATTTGAGGTTAAAAGCAGGGATTTCTATGAAAATAAGCAATGTTTGAGGTTAATAACAGGGATTTCTATGAAAATAATCAATATTTTAGAGGAAAAACAGGGATTTCTATGAAAATAAGCGATATTTAAGGTTAAAAACAGGGATTTCTATGAAAATAAGCAATACTTAAGGTTAAAAACAGGGATTTCTGTCAAAACAAGCGATATTAAAGTGTTAAAAACAGGTATTTCGATGAAAATAAGCGATATTTCAGGGTTAAAAACAGGGATTTCTATGAAAATAAGCGATATTTTAGGTTAAAAACAGGGATTTCTATGAAAATAAGCGATATTTCAGGTTAAAAACAAGGATTTCTATGATAATAAGCTATATTTTATGTTAAAAACAGGCATTTCTATAAAAATAAGAGCTATTTTATGGGAAAAACAGTGATTTCGATGAAAATAAGCGATATTTTAGGTTAAAAGCAGGGATTTCTATGAAAATAAGCGATATTTAATGTTAAAAACAGGGATTTCTAAGAAAGCAGCGATATTTGAGGGTAAAAACAGGGATTTCTATGAAAATAAGCGATATTTTATGGGAACAACAGGGACTCCTATGAAAATAAGCTATATTTAAGTGGAAAAACCGGGATTTCTGTGAAAATAAGCGATATTTTAGGGTTAAAAACAGGCATTTCTATGAAAATAAGCGATATTTCAGGGTAAAAACAGGGATTTCTGTGAAAATAAGCGATATTTAAGGTTAAAAACAGGGATTTCTACGAAAATAAGCGTTATTTTAGGGTTAAAAACAGGCATTTCTATGAAAATAAGAGGTATTTTATGGGAAAAACAGTGATTTCGATGAAAATAAGCGATATTTTAGGGTTAAAAGCAGGGATTCCTATGAAAATAAGCGATATTTAATGTTAAAAACAGCGATTTCTAAGATAGCAGCGATATTTGAGGGGAAAAACAGGGATTTGTATTAAAATAAGTAGTATTTAACGTTTAAAACAGGTATTTCTGTGAAAATAAGCGATATTTTATGGGAACAACAGGGATTTCTATGAAAATAAGCTATATTTAAGTTTAAAAACAGGGATTTCTGTGAAAATAAGCGATATTTCAGGTTAAAAACAGGGACTTCTAAGAATACAAGCGATATTTGAGGTTAAAAACAGGGATTTCTGTGAAAAAAAGCGATATTTTAGGGATACAAACAGGGATTTCCATGAAAATCAGCGACATTTAAGGTTAAAAACAGGGATTTCTATGAAAATATGCTATATTTAAGTGGAAAAACAGGGATTTCTGTGAAAATAAGCGATATTTGAGGTTAAAAGCAGGGATTTCTATGAAAATAAGCAATGTTTGAGGTTAATAACAGGGATTTCTATGAAAATAATCAATATTTTCGAGGAAAAACAGGGATTTCTATGAAAATAAGCGATATTTAAGGTTAAAAACAGGGTTTTCTATGAAAATAAGCGATATTTGAGGTTAAAAACAGGGATTTCTATGAAAATAAGCGATATTTTAGAGGAAAAACAGGTATTTCTATGAAAATAAGCGATATTTTAGGGTTATAAGCAGGGATTTCTATAAAAATAAGCGATATTTTAAGGTTAAAAGCAGGGATTTCGATGAAAATAAGCGATATTTGAGGTTAAAAACAAGGATTTCTATGAAAATAAGCTATATTTAATGTTAAAAACAGGGATTTCTATGAAAATAAGCGATATTTTAGAGGAAAAACAGGGATTTCTGTGAAAATAAGCGATATTTCAGGGGAAAAACAGGGATTTCTGTGAAAATAAGCGATATTTAAGGGGAAAAACAGGGATTTCTCAGAAAATAAGCGATATTTAAGGGGAAAAACAGGGATTTCTATGAAAATAAGCGATATTTTAGAGGAAAAACAGGGATTTCTGTGAAAATAAGCGATATTTAAGGGTAAAAACAGCGATTTCCATGAAAATAAGCGATATTTTAGAGGAAAAACAGGGATTCCCATGAAAATCAGCGACATTTAAGGTTAAAAACAGGGATTTCTATGAAAATAATCAATATTTTAGAGGAAAAACAGGGATTTCTATGAAAATAAGCGATATTTAAGGTTAAAAACAGGGATTTCTATGAAAATAAGCAATACTTAAGGTTAAAAACAGGGATTTCTGTCAAAACAAGCGATATTAAAGTGTTAAAAACAGGTATTTCGATGAAAATAAGCGATATTTCAGGGTTAAAAACAGGGATTTCTATGAAAATAAGCGATATTTTAGGTTAAAAACAGGGATTTCTATGAAAATAAGCGATATTTAAGGTTAAAAACAGGGATTTCAATGATAATAAGCTATATTTTATGTTAAAAACAGGCATTTCTATAAAAATAAGAGCTATTCTATGGGAAAAACAGTGATTTCGATGAAAATAAGCGATATTTTAGGTTAAAAGCAGGGATTTCTATGAAAATAAGCGATATTTGAGGGTAAAAACAGGGATTTCTAAGAAAGCAGCGATATTTGAGGGTAAAAACAGGGATTTCTATGAAAATAAGCGATATTTTATGGGAACAACAGGGACTTCTATGAAAATAAGCTATATTTAAGTGGAAAAACCGGGATTTCTGTGAAAATAAGCGATATTTAAGGTTAAAAACAGGGATTTCTATGAAAATAAGCGATATTTTATGGGAACAACAGGGACTTCTATGAAAATAAGCGATATTTTATGGGAACAACAGGGATTTCTGTGAAAATAAGCGCTATTTAAGGTTAAAACCAGGGATTTCCACGAAAATAAGCGATATTTTAGGGTTAAAAACAGGGATTTCTATGAAAATAAGCGATATTTCAGGGTAAAAACAGGGATTTCTGTGAAAATAAGCGATATTTAAGGTTAAAAACAGGGATTTCTACGAAAATAAGCGTTATTTTAGGGTTAAAAACAGGCATTTCTATGAAAATAAGAGGTATTTTATGGGAAAAACAGTGATTTCGATGAAAATAAGCGATATTTTAGGGTTAAAAGCAGGGATTCCTATGAAAATAAGCGATATTTAATGTTAAAAACAGCGATTTCTAAGATAGCAGCGATATTTGAGGGGAAAAACAGGGATTTGTATTAAAATAAGTAGTATTTAACGTTTAAAACAGGTATTTCTGTGAAAATAAGCGATATTTTATGGGAACAACAGGGATTTCTATGAAAATAAGCTATATTTAAGTTTAAAAACAGGGATTTCTGTGAAAATAAGCGATATTTCAGGTTAAAAACAGGGACTTCTAAGAATACAAGCGATATTTGAGGTTAAAAACAGGGATTTCTGTGAAAAAAAGCGATATTTTAGGGATACAAACAGGGATTTCTGTGAAAAAAAGCGACATTTTCGAAGAAAAACAGGGATTTCCATGAAAATCAGCGACATTTAAGGTTAAAAACAGGGATTTCTATGAAAATATGCTATATTTAAGTGGAAAAACAGGGATTTCTGTGAAAATAAGCGATATTTGAGGTTAAAAGCAGGGATTTCTATGAAAATAAGTGATATTTGAGGTTAATAACAGGGATTTCTATGAAAATAATCAATATTTTAGAGGAAAAACAGGGATTTCTATGAAAATAAGCGATATTTAAGGTTAAAAACAGGGATTTCTATGAAAATAAGCAATACTTAAGGTTAAAAACAGGGATTTCTGTCAAAACAAGCGATATTAAAGTGTTAAAAACAGGTATTTCGATGAAAATAAGCGATATTTCAGGGTTAAAAACAGGGATTTCTATGAAAATAAGCGATATTTTAGGTTAAAAACAGGGATTTCTATGAAAATAAGCGATATTTAAGGTTAAAAACAGGGATTTCAATGATAATAAGCTATATTTTATGTTAAAAACAGGCATTTCTATAAAAATAAGAGCTATTCTATGGGAAAAACAGTGATTTCGATGAAAATAAGCGATATTTTAGGTTAAAAGCAGGGATTTCTATGAAAATAAGCGATATTTGAGGGTAAAAACAGGGATTTCTAAGAAAGCAGCGATATTTGAGGGTAAAAACAGGGATTTCTATGAAAATAAGCGATATTTTATGGGAACAACAGGGACTTCTATGAAAATAAGCTATATTTAAGTGGAAAAACCGGGATTTCTGTGAAAATAAGCGATATTTAAGGTTAAAAACAGGGATTTCTATGAAAATAAGCGATATTTTATGGGAACAACAGGGACTTCTATGAAAATAAGCGATATTTTATGGGAACAACAGGGATTTCTGTGAAAATAAGCGCTATTTAAGGTTAAAACCAGGGATTTCCACGAAAATAAGCGATATTTTAGGGTTAAAAACAGGCATTTCTATGAAAATAAGCGATATTTCAGGGTAAAAACGGATTTCTGTGAAAATAAGCGCTATTTAAGGTTAAAAACAGGGATTTCTACGAAAATAAGCGTTATTTTAGGGTTAAAAACAGGCATTTCTATGAAAATAAGAGGTATTTTATGGGAAAAACAGTGATTTCGATGAAAATAAGCGATATTTTAGGGTTAAAAGCAGGGATTCCTATGAAAATAAGCGATATTTAATGTTAAAAACAGCGATTTCTAAGATAGCAGCGATATTTGAGGGGAAAAACAGGGATTTGTATTAAAATAAGTAGTATTTAACGTTTAAAACAGGTATTTCTGTGAAAATAAGCGATATTTTATGGGAACAACAGGGATTTCTATGAAAATAAGCTATATTTAAGTTTAAAAACAGGGATTTCTGTGAAAATAAGCGATATTTCAGGTTAAAAACAGGGACTTCTAAGAATACAAGCGATATTTGAGGTTAAAAACAGGGATTTCTGTGAAAAAAAGCGATATTTTAGGGATACAAACAGGGATTTCTGTGAAAAAAAGCGACATTTTCGAAGAAAAACAGGGATTTCCATGAAAATCAGCGACATTTAAGGTTAAAAACAGGGATTTCTATGAAAATATGCTATATTTAAGTGGAAAAACAGGGATTTCTGTGAAAATAAGCGATATTTGAGGTTAAAAGCAGGGATTTCTATGAAAATAAGTGATATTTGAGGTTAAAAGCAGGGATTTCTATGAAAATAAGCAATGTTTGAGGTTAATAACAGGGATTTCTATGAAAATAATCAATATTTTCGAGGAAAAACAGGGATTTCTATGAAAATAAGCGATATTTAAGGTTAAAAACAGGGTTTTCTATGAAAATAAGCGATATTTGAGGTTAAAAACAGGGATTTCTATGAAAATAAGCGATATTTCAGGGTAAAAACAGGGATTTCTATGAAAATAAGCGATATTTTAGGGTTATAAGCAGGGATTTCTATAAAAATAAGCGATATTTTAAGGTTAAAAGCAGGGATTTCGATGAAAATAAGCGATATTTGAGGTTAAAAACAAGGATTTCTATGAAAATAAGCTATATTTAATGTTAAAAACAGGGATTTCTATGAAAATAAGCGATATTTTAGAGGAAAAACAGGGATTTCTGTGAAAATAAGCGATATTTAAGGGTAAAAACAGGGATTTCCATGAAAATAAGCGATATTTTAGAGGAAAAACAGGGATTCCCATGAAAATCAGCGACATTTAAGGTTAAAAACAGGGATTTCTATGAAAATAATCAATATTTTAGAGGAAAAACAGGGATTTCTATGAAAATAAGCGATATTTAAGGTTAAAAACAGGGATTTCTATGAAAATAAGCAATACTTAAGGTTAAAAACAGGTATTTCTGTCAAAACAAGCGATATTAAAGTGTTAAAAACAGGTATTTCGATGAAAATAAGCGATATTTCAGGGTTAAAAACAGGGATTTCTATGAAAATAAGCTATATTTGAGGGTAAAAACAGGGATTTCTATGAAAATAAGCGATATTTCAGGTTAAAAACAGGGATTTCAATGATAATAAGCTATATTTTATGTTAAAAACAGGCATTTCTATAAAAATAAGAGCTATTTTATGGGAAAAACAGTGATTTCGATGAAAATAAGCGATATTTTAGGTTAAAAGCAGGGATTTCTATGAAAATAAGCGATATTTGAGGGTAAAAACAGGGATTTCTAAGAAAGCAGCGATATTTGAGGGTAAAAACAGGGATTTCTATGAAAATAAGCGATATTTTATGGGAACAACAGGGACTTCTGTGAAAATAAGCGATATTTAAGGTTAAAACTAGGTATTTCCACGAAAATAAGCGATATTTTAGGTTAAAAACAAGGATTTCTATGAAAATTTGCTATACTTCAGGTTTAAAAACAGGGATTTCTATGAAAATAAGCGATAATTCAGGGGAACAACAGGTATTTCGATGAAAATAAGCGATATTTTAGGGTTAAAAGCAGGGATTTCTATGAAAATAAGCGATATTTAATGGGGAAAACAGGAATTTCCATGAAAATAAGCGATATTTGAGGTTAAAAACAGGGATTTCTATGAAAATAAGCGATATTTCAGGGTAAAAACAGGGATTTCGATGATAATAAGCGATATTTAATGTTAAAAACAGGGATTTCTACGAAAATAAGCGTTATTTTAGGGTTAAAAACAGGCATTTCTGTGAAAATAATAGTTATTTTATGGGAAAAACAGTGATTTCGATGAAAATAAGCGATATTTTAGGGTTAAAAGCAGGGATTCCTATGAAAATAAGCGATATTTAATGTTAAAAACAGCGATTTCTAAGATAGCAGCGATATTTGAGGGGAAAAACAGGGATTTGTATTAAAATAAGCAGTATTTAACGTTTAAAACAGCGATTTCTGTGAAAACAAGCGATGTTTAAGGAAAAAAAACAGGGTTATCTGTGAAAATAAGTTTTATTTTAGGTTAAAAACAGGGATTACTATCAAAATAAGCGATATTTGAGGTTAAACACAGGGATTTCTATGAAAATAAGCGATATTTGAGGGGAAAAACAGGGATTTGTATTAAAATAAGTAATATTTAAGGTTAAAAACAGGGATTTCTGTGAAAATAAGCTATATTTAATGTTAAAAACAGGGATTTCTATTAAAATAAGCGATATTTTAGAGGAAAAACAGGGATTTCTGTAAAAAAAAAGCGATATTTTAGGGTTACAAACAGGGATTTCTATGAAAATAAGCGATATTTAATGTTAAAAACAGGGATTTCTAAGAAAGCGGCGATATCTGATGCGAAAAAACAGGGATTTCTCTTAAAATAAGCGATATTTTAGAGGAAAAACAGTGATTTCTATGAAAATAAGCGATATTTTATGGGAACAACAGGGATTTCTATGAAAATAAGCTATATTTAAGTGGAAAAACAAGGATTTCCATGAAAATAAGCTATATTTTAGAGGAAAACAGGTATTTCGATGAAAATAAGCGATATTTTAGGGTTAAAAGCAGGGATTTGTATGAAAATAAACGATATTTTAGGTTAAAAACAGGGATTTCCATGAAAATAAGCAATATGTAAGGTTTAAAACAGGGATTTCTATGAAAATAAGCTATACTTCAGGTTAAAAACAGGGATTTCTATGAAAATCAGCGGAATTTTAGGGGAAAAACAGGGATTTCTATGAAAACAGCGATATTTGAGGGGAAAAGCAGGGATTTCTTTTAAAATAAGCAATATTAAAGGTTAAAAAACAAGGATTTCCAGGAAAATCAGCGATATTTGAGGGTAAAAACAGGGATTTCTACGAAAATAAGCGATATTTGAGGTTAAAAACAGGAATCCTATGAAAATAAGCGATATTTAAGTGGAAAAGACTGGGATATCTATGAAAATAAGCGATATTTTAGGGTTAAAACCAGGGATTTCTATGAAAATAAACGACATTCAAGGGGAAAAACAGGGATTTGTATTAAAATAAGTAATATTTATGGTTAAAAACAGGGAATTCTAGGAAAATCAGCGGCATTTTAGGGGAAAAACGGGCATTTCGATGAAAATAAGCGATTTTTTAGGGTTAAAAGCAGGGATTTCTATGAAAATAAGCGATATTTATGGGGGAAAACAGGGATTTCCATGAAAATAGGCAATATTTAAGGTTAAAAACAGGGATTCCTATGAATATAAGCGATATTTCAGGTTAAAAACAGGGATTTCTACGAAAATAAGCGTTATTTGAGGGTAAAAACAGGCATTTCTATGAAAATAAGAGGTATTTTAAGGGAAAAACAGTGATTTCGATGAAAATAAGCGATATTTTAGGGTTAAAAGCAGGGATTCCTATGAAAATAAGCGATATTTTAGGGTTAAAAACAGGGATTTCTAAGAAAGCAGCGATATTTGAGGGGAAAAATAGGGATTTCTATGAAAATCAGCGATATTTTAGGGTAAAAAACAGGGATTTCTATGAAAATAAGCGATATTTTAAGGGAAAATCAGGGATTTCTATGAAAATAAGCTATATTTAAGTGGAAAAACAGGGATTTCTGTGAAAATAAGCGATATTTTAGGGTTAAAAACAGTGATTTCCACGAAAATAAGCGATATTTGAGGTTAAAAACAGGGATTTCTATGAAAATAAGCGATATTTTAGGTTAAAAACAGGGATTTCGATGAAAATGAGCGATATTTCAGAGGAAAAACAGGTATTTCGATGAAAAAAAGCGATACTTCAGGGTTGAAAGCAGGGATTTCTATGAAAATAAACGATATTTTAGGTTAAAAACAGGGATTTCTGTGAAAATAAGCGATATTTGAGGGGAAAAACAGGGATTTGTATAAAAATAGGTAATATTTTAGGTTAAAAACAGGGATTTCTATGAAAATAAGCAATATGTAAGGTTTAAAACAGGGATTTCTATGAAAATAAGCTATACTTCAGGTTTAAAACAGGGATTTCTATGAAAATCAGCCGAATTTTAGGGGAAAATAAGGGATTACTCTTAAAATAAGCGATATTTTAGGTTAAAAACAGGGATTTCTATGAAAATAAGCGATATTTTAAGGGAACAACAGGGATTTCTCTTAAAATAAGCTATATTTAAGTGGAAAAACAGGGATTTCCACAAAAATAAGCGATATTTTAGGGTTAAAAGCAGTGATTTCTATGAAAATAAGCGATATTTGAGGGGAAAAACAGCGATTTCTATGAAAACAAGCGATATTTGAGGATAATAACAGGGATTTCTATGAAAATAATCAATATTTTAGAGGAAAACCAGGGATTTCTAAGAAAATGAGCGATATTTGAGGTTAAAAACAGGGATTTCTATGAAAATCAGCGGAATTTTAGGGGAAAAATAGGGATTTTCTTGAAAACAGCGATATTTGAGGGGAAAAGCAGGGATTTCTTTTAAAATAAGCAATATTAAAGGTTAAAAACAAGGATTTCTATGAAAATAAGCGATATTTTTGAGGAATGACAGGGATTTCTATCAAAATAAGCGATATTTGAGGTTAAAAACAAGGATTTCCATGAAAACAAGCTATATTTAATGTTAAAAACAGGCATTTCTAAGAATATAAGCGATATTTCAGGTTAATAACACGGATTTCTGTGAAAAAAAGCGATATTTTAGGGATACAAACAGGGATTTCTGTGAAAAAAAGCGACATTTCCGAAGAAAAACAGGGATTTCCATGAAAATCAGCGACATTTAAGGTTAAAAACAGGGATTTCTATGAAAATAAGCGATATTTGAGATTAAAAACAGGGATTTCTATGAAAATAATCAATATTTTAGGGTTAAAAACAGTGATTTCGATGAAAATAAGCGATATTTCAGGGTAAAAAGCAGGGATTTCTATGAAAATAAGCGATATTTTAGGGTTAAAAGCAGGGATTTCTATGAAAATAAGCGATATTTCAGGTTAAAAACAGGGATTTCTATGAAAATAAGCGATATTTTATGGGAAAAACAGTGATTTCGATGAAAATAAGCGATATTTTAAGGGTTAAAAGCAGGGATTCCTATGAAAATAAGCGATATTTAATGTTAAAAACAGGGATTTCTAAGAAAGCAGCGATACCTGAGGCGAAAAAACAGTGATTTCTGTGAAAATAAGCGATATTTTAGGTTAAAAACAGGGATTTCTATGAAAATAAGCGTTATTTTAGGGTTAAAAACAGGCATTTCTATGAAAATCAGCGATATTTAAGTGGAAAAAAAGGGATTTCTGTGAAAATAAGCGATATTTTAGGGTTAAAACCAGTGATTTACACGAAAATAAGCGATATTTTAGGTTAAAAACAGGGATTTCTTTGAAAATAAGCGATATTTTAGGTTAAAAACAGGGATTTCTATGAAAATAAGCGATATTTTAGAGGAAAAACAGGTATTTCTATGAAAACAAGAGATACTTTAGGGTTGAAAGCAGGGATTTCTATGAAAATAAATGATATTTTAGGTTAAAAACAGGGATTTCTGTGAAAATAAGCGATATTTGAGGGGAAAAACAGGGATTTCTGTGATAATAAGCGATATTTTAGGGTTAAAAACAGCGATTTCTATGAAAATAAGCGACATTTTCGAAGAAAAACAGGGATTTCCATGAAAATCAGCGACATTTAAGGTTAAAAGCAGGGATTTCTATGAAAATAAGCGATATTTGAGGTTAAAAACAGGGATTTCTATGAAAATAAGCGATATTTTATGTTTAAAAACAGGGATTTAAATCAAAATAAGCGATATTTTAGGGTTAAAAACAGGGATTTCTATGAGAATAAGAGCTATTTTAGGGTTAAAAACAGCGATTTCTACGAAAATGAGCCATATTTCAGGTTAAAAACAGGGATTTCTATGAAAATAATCAATATTTCAGAGGAAAAACAGGGATTTCTATGAAAATAAGCGATATTTCAGGTTAAAAACAGGGATTTCTATGAAAATAAGATATACTTAATGTTAAAAACAGGGATTTCTGTCAAAATAAGCTATACTTAAAGTTAAAAACAGGGATTTCGATGTAAATAAGCGATATTTTAGAGTTAAAAGCAGGGATTCCTATGAAAATAAGCGATATTTAATGTTAAAAACAGGGATTTCTAAGAAAGCAGCGATATTTGAGGGTAAAAACAGGGATTTCTATGAAAATAAGCGATATTTTATGGGAACAACAGGGACTTCTATGAAAAAAAGCTATATTTAAGTGGAAAAACAGGGATTTCTGTGAAAATAAGCGATATTTAAGGTTAAAACCAGGGATTTCCACGAAAATAAGCGATATTTTAGGGTTAAAAACAGGGATTTCTCTCAAAATAAGCGATACTTAAGGTTAAAAACAGGGATTTCGATGAAAATAAGCGATATTTTAGGGTTTAAACCAGGGATTTCTATGAAAATAAGCGATATTTGAGATTAAAACAGTGATTTCTATCAAAATAAGCGATATTTTAGGATTAAAATCAGGGATTCCTATGAAAATAAGCAAAAATTCAGGGGAACAACTGGGATTTCTATAAAAATAAGCGACATTTGAGGTTAAAAACAGGGATTTCTATGACAATAAGCGATATTTGAGGGGAAAAACAGGGATTTGTATTAAAATAAGTAATATTTGCGGTTAAAAACAGGGATTTCTATGAAAATAAGCAATATGTAAGGTTTAAAACAGGGATTTCTATGAAAATTAGCTATACTTCAGGTTTAAAACAGGGATTTCTATGAAAATCAGCGGAATTTTAGGGGAAAAACAGGGATTTCTATGAAAACAGCGATATTTGAGGGGAAAAGCAGGGATTTCTTTTAAAATAAGCAATATTAAAGGTTAAAAAACAAGGATTTCCAGGAAAATCAGCGATATTTGAGGGTAAAAACAGGGATTCCTATGAAAATAAGCGATATTTTAGAGGAAAAACAGGGATATCTATGAAAATAAGCGGTATTTTAGGGGAAAAACAGGGATTTCTATCAAAATAAGCGATATTTTAGGGTTAAAAACAGGGATTTCTATGAAAATAAGCGATATTTCAGGGTTACAAGCAGGGATTTCGATGAAAATAAGCGTCATTTATGGTTAAAAACAGGCATTTTTATGAAAATAAGCGATATTTGAGGGGAAAAACAGGGATTTGTATTAAAATAAGTAATATTTGCGGTTAAAAACAGGGATTTGTATTAAAATAAGTAATATTTGCGGTTAAAAACGGATTTCTATGAAAATAAGCTATACTTCAGGTTTAAAACAGGGATTTCTATGAAAATCAGCGATATTTGAGGTTAAAAACAGGGATTTCTAAGAAAATAAGCGATATTTGAGGTTAATAACAGGGATTTCTGTGAAAAAATGCGATATTTTAGGGTTACAAACAGGGATTTCTATGAAAATAAGCGACATTTTCGATGAAAAACACGGATTTCCGTGAAAATCAGCAACATTTAAGGTTAACAACAGGGATTTCTGTGAAAATAAGCGATATTTTAGGGTTAAAAGCAGGGATTTCCATCAAAGTAAGCGATATTTTAGGGTTAAAAACAGGGATTTCTATGAAAATAAGTGATATTTGAGGTTAAAAGCAGGGATTTCTATGAAAATAAGCGATATTTGAGGTTAAAAACAGGGATTTCTATGAAAATAAGCGATATTTTAGGGTTAAAAGCAGGGATTTCTATGAGAATAAGAGCTATTTTAGGGTTAAAAACAGCGATTTCTACGAAAATGAGCCATATTTCAGGTTAAAAACAGGGATTTCTATGAAAATAATCAATATTTCAGAGGAAAAACAGGGATTTCCAAGAAAATAAGCTATATTTGAGGATAAAAACAGGGATTTCGATGAAAATAAGCGATATATTAGAGGAATGACAGGGATTTCTATCAAAATAAGCGATATTTGAGGTTAAAAACAAGGATTTCCATGAAAACGAGCTATATTTAATATTAAAAACAGGGATTTCTATGAATATAAGCGATATTTAAGGTTAAAAACAGGGATTTCTATGATAATAAGCAATATTTTAGGGTTAAAAACAGCGATTTCTATGAAAATAAGCGACATTTTCGAAGAAAAACAAGAATTTCCATGAAAATCAGCAACATTTAAGGTTAAAAACAGGGATTTCTATGAAAATAAGAGGTATTTTATGTTTAAAAACAGGGATTACCATCAAAATAAGCGATATTTTAGGGTTAAAAACAGGGATTTCTGTGAAAATAAGCAATATTTGAGGTTAAAAGCAGGGATTTCTATGAAAATAAGCGATATTTGAGGTTAAAAACAGGGATTTCTATGAAAATAAGCGATATTTTAGGGTTAAAAGCAGGGATTTCGATGAAAATAAGCGATATTTCAGGGTAAAAACAGCGATTTCTATGAAAATAAGCGATTTTTGAGGTTAATAACAGGGATTTCTATGAAAATAATCAATATTTTAGAGGAAAAACAGGGATTTCTATGAAAATAAGCGATATTTCAGGTTAAAAACAGGGATTTCTATGAAAATAAGCGATATTTTAGGGTTAAAAGCAGGGATTTCTTTGAAAATAAGCGATATTTCAGGGTAAAAACAGGGATTTCTATGAAAATAAGCGATATTTGAGGTTAAAAACAGGGATTTCTATGATAATAAGCGATATTTTAGGTTAAAAACAGGGATTTCTATGATAATAAGCGATATTTTAGGTTAAAAACAGGCATTTCTATGAAAATAAGCAATATTTTAGGGTTAAAAACAGGCATTTCTATGAAAATAAGAGGTATTTTATGGGAAAAACAGTGATTTCGATGAAAATAAGCGATATTTTAGTGTTAAAAGCAGGGATTCCTATGAAAACAAGCGATATTTAATGTTAAAAACAGGGATTTCTAAGAAAGCAGCGATATTTGAGGGGAAAAACAGGGATTTCTCTTAAAATAAGCCATATTTAAGGTCAAAAACAGGGATTTCTATGAAAATAAGCTATATTTAAGTGGAAAAACAGGGATTTCTCTGAAAATAAGCTATATTTTAGGGTTAAAACCAGGGATTTCCACGAAAATAAGCGATATTTTAGGTTAAAAACAGGGATTTCTAAGAAAGCAGCGATATTTGAGGGGAAAAAAAAGGATTTCTCTTAAAATAGGCGATATTTAAGGTTAAAAACAGGTATTTCGATGAAAATAAGCGATATTTTAGGGTTAAAAGCAGGGATTTCGATGAAAATAAACGATATTTTAGGTTAAAAACTGGGATTTCCATGAAAATAAGCGATATTTGAGGGGAAAAACAGGGATTTGTATTAAAATAAGTAATATCTGCGGTTAAAAACAGGGATTTCTATGAAAATAAGCTATACTTCAGGTTTAAAACAGGGATTTCTATGAAAATCAGCGGAATTTTAGGGGAAAAACAGGGATTTCTATGAAAACAGCGATATTTGAGGGGAAAAGCAGGGATTTCTTTTAAAATAAGCAATATTAAAGGTTAAAAACAAGGATTTCCAGGAAAATAAGCGATATTTGAGGGTAAAAACAGGGATTTCTACGAAAATAAGCGATATTTAAGGTTAAAAACAGGGATTCCTATGAAAATAAGCGATATTTTAGAGGAAAAACAGGGATATCTATGAAAATAAGCGGTATTTTAGGGGAAAAACAGGGATTTCTATGAAAATAAGCGATATTTTAGGGTTAAAAGCAGGGATTTCTATGAAAATAAACGATATTTGATGGGAACAACAGGGATTTCCATGAAAATAGGCGATATTTAAGGTTAAAAACAGGCATTTCTATGAAAATAAGCGATATTTTATGGGAAAAACAGGGATTTCTATGAAAATAAGCTGTATTTAATGTTTAAAAGAGGGATTTCTAGGAAAATCAGCGGCATTTTAGGGGAAAAACAGGCATTTCTATGAATATAAGCGATATTTTAGGGTTAAAAGCAGGGATTCCTATGAAAATAAGCAATATTTAAGGTTAAAAACAGGGATTTCCATGATAATAGGCGATATTTAAGGTTAAAAACAGGGATTTCTATGAAAATAAGCGATATTTGAGGTTAAAAACAGGGATTTCTATGAAAATAAGCGATATTTCAGGGTAAAAACAGGGATTTCTGTGAAAATAAGCGATATTTAAGGTTAAAAACAGGGATTTCTACGAAAATAAGCGTTATTTTAGGGTTAAAAACAGGCATTTCTATGAAAATAAGAGGTATTTTATGGGAAAAACAGTGATTTCGATGAAAATAAGCGATATTTTAGTGTTAAAAGCAGGGATTCCTATGAAAATAAGCGATATTTAATGTTAAAAACAGCGATTTCTAAGAAAGCAGCGATATTTGAGGGGAAAAACAGGGATTTCGTTGAAACTAAGGGATATTTTATGGGAACAACAGGGATTTCTATGAAAATAAGCTATATTTAAGTGGAAAAACAGGGATTTCTGTGAAAATAAGCGATATTTTAGGATAAAAACAAGGATTTCCATGAAAATCAACGATATTTGAGGGTAAAAACAGGGATTTCTACGAAAATAAGCGATATTTGAGGTTAAAAACAGGGATTTCTATGAAAATAAGCGATATTTCAGGGTAAAAACAGGGATTTCGATGATAATAAGCGATATTTAATGTTAAAAACAGGGATTTCTACGAAAATAAGCGTTATTTTAGGGTTAAAAACAGGCATTTCTATGAAAATAAGAGGTATTTTAGGTTAAAAACAGGCATTTCGATGAAAATAAGCGATATTTTAGGGTTAAAAACAGGGATTCCTATGAAAATAAGCGATATTTAATGTTAAAAACAGCGATTTCTAAGATAGCAGCGATATTTTATGGGAAAAACAGGGATTTGTATTAAAATAAGTAGTATTTAACGTTTAAAACAGGTATTTCTGTGAAAATAAGCGATATTTTATGGGAACAACAGGGTTTTCTATGAAAATAAGCGATATTTAAGGTTAAAAACAGGGATTTCCACGAAAATAAGCGATATTTTAGGTTAAAAACAGGGATTTCTATGAAAATAAGCGATATTTTATTTTATGAACAGGGATTTCTATGAAAATAAGCGATATTCCAGAGGAAAAACAGGTATTTCGATGAAAATAAGCGATATTTTAGGGTTAAAAGCAGGTATTTCTATGAAAATAAGCGATATTTGAGGTTAAAAACAGGGATTTCTATGAAAATAAGCGATATCTCAGGGGAAAAACAGGGATTTGTATTAAAATAAGTAATATTTAAGGTTAAAAACAGCGATTTCTATGAAAATCAGCGATATTTTAAGGTTTAAAACAGGGATTTCTATGAAAATCAGCGGAATTTTAGGGGAAAAACAGGCATTTCGATGAAAATAAGCGATTTTTTAGGGTTGAAAGCAGGGATTTCTATGAAAATAAGCGATATTTAAGGGGGAAAACAGGGATTTCTGTGAAAATAAGCGATATTTGAGGTTAAAAGAGGGATTTCGATGAAAATAAGCAATATTTGAGGTTCAAAACAGTATTTCAGCATCACCTCAACATCTCCACTGTCATCTTGTCCATCCTAGTGATGCTCTCTGATGTCAACCCCAAGTGATTTTTCAACATCTCTCTGGTGTCTACTCAACAATTTCATCCCCATCACCCCTGTGTCATTCCATCAAAGTTAATCCAGCGTCACTCTCTGGTATCTGCCCCAATGATACCCCAACATCATCCACCAACATCACTGACACATCATAGAGTATTGCGTCCCAGCATCTCCCCAGTAACATCCCCCCCCAACAACATCACTTCTTTATCTCATCCCTCAACATCAGCCTGCAGCATGACTGCACAACATCGACCCAGCATCACTCCAGTGTCACAGCAGTGCACCCCCACCAGTGTCACCCCAACGTCACTCCGTGATGCCATCCTTGAGTGAAACCCTGACATTATCCTAGTCTCATTGCATTGTAACCTCCCAGCTTCACTCTAACAACATCACCCCGCTAAAACCCCCCAACATCACCCTTACCATTAATTACCTACTGTAATGCTGCAGCATGATGGAAAAAGGAACAACAATAGCAGAGAAGCAAAGTCCCAGGCTGTAGTAAGTGAGGATGTGCTCAAACACAGCAGCCGTAAACACAGAAACAGAACAAAAACCTGCTTACCTTTGGAAGACCTCATGCAAGCACAGACCTCTAGCCAAAGCCCCTCACTTCTGATGCCAATGTTTAAATGAGACCCGAGAGGGGGTGGAGCCTGGCTCCACCCCCTTCCATCACTCAGGTGCGTTTCATGCACCTGAGCTTCTATGGTTTGTCCCTTCTCAATCATTGTTTCAAGCCAGGACTTAGGGTTTCCACTACACCTCCCCCAACAGTATCACTCCAACATCACTCCCTGACGTCCCCCCCATGATGCTCCAACATCACCCCCCAGCATCACTCCCCAGCATCACCCCCCCACATCATCCCAGGGTCAGCCCAGTGTCACCCCAGTGTCACCCCAACTGTGTCACTGCAATGTCACTCCCTGATGTCACCCTGCAGTAATAACCCAACACCATCCC
>NW_027638783.1:110000-111358 GCF_951394365.1 Tetrao urogallus | reverse complement strand
GTTCTCTATGGATATCTGTGGGGGATCTATGGGTCTCTATGGATCCCTATGCATCTCTATGGATCCCTATGGGTCTCTATGGGTCCCTATGGGGGAATCAATGGATCCCTATGGGACCCTGTGGGGAATCTATGGGTCCCTATGGGTCTCAATGGGTCCCTATGGGGGAATCTATCACAGAATCACAGACTCGTTTGAAGGGACCTGCAGAGATCATGGAGCCCAAACCCCTGCCACAGCCATGGGATCCCTTATAAAAGGCCCCAAAATCCCAATAAACGGCCACAAAATCCCAAGAAAGGTCCCCCAAATCCCAATAAACGGCCACAAAACCTCCAAAAATGATCCCCAAATCCCAATAAACGACCAAATAATCCAAAACGTGGCCCCAAAATCCCAATAAATGACCCCAAGATCTTCAAAAAGGATCCCCAAATCCCAAAAAATCACCCCAAAATCTCCCAAATTGACCCAAGATCCCAATAATCGACCCCGAAATCCCATTAAATGGCCCGAAAATCCCAATAAACGGCCACAAAACCTCCAAAAATGATCCCAAAATCCCAATAAAAGACCCCGAAATATCCCCAAATCACCCAAAATCCCAATAAATGACCCCAAGATCTCCAAAAAGGATCCCCAAATCCCAAAAAGTCACCCCAAAATCTCCCAAATGACCCCAAAATCCCAATAAAGGGCCACGAAATCCCCATAAACGACCACAAGATCACCAAAAAAGATCCCCCAAATCCCAATAAAAGACCCCGAAATATCCCCAAATCACCGAAAATCCCAATAAATGACCACAAGATCTTCTAAAAGGATCCCCAAATCCCAAAAAGTCACCCCAAAATCTCCCCAAATGGCCCAAGATCCCAATAATCGACCCCAAAATCCCATTAAATGGCCCAAAAATCCCAATAAACGGCCACAAAACCTCCAAAAATGATCCCAAAATCCAATAAAAGACCCCGAAATATCCCCAAAAATGATCCCCAAATCCCAATAAAGGACCCCAAGATCTTCAAAAAGGATCCCCAAATCCCAAAAAATCACCCCAAAATCTCCCCAAATGACCCAAGATCCCAATAATCGACCCCGAAATCCCAATAAAGGGCCACGAAATCCCCATAAACGACCACAAGATCACCAAAAAAGATCACAAAATCCCAATAAAGGACCCCGAAATATCCCCAAATCTCCCAAAATCCCAATAAAGGACCCCAAAATCCCAATTAATGACCACAAAATCCCAATAAAGGGCCACGAAATCCCAATAAAGGACCAGGAAATCACCAAAAAAGATGACAAAATCCCAATAAAAGACCCCAAAAGCTCCCAAAGTGACCCCAAACTCC
>NW_027638783.1:97500-105000 GCF_951394365.1 Tetrao urogallus | reverse complement strand
ACCTCAAATATCGCTTATTTTCATAGAAATCCCTGTTTTTAACCTGAAATATCGCTTATTTTCAGAGAAATCCCTGTTTTTCATCTAAAATATCGCTTATTTTCATAGAAATCCTTGTTTTTAACCTGAAATATCGCTTATTTTCATAGAAATCCCTGTTTTTAACCTCAAATATCGCTTATTTTCATAGAAATCCCTGTTTTTAACCTAAAATATCGCTTATTTTCATAGAAATCCCTGTTTTTAACCTCAAATATCGCTTATTTTATTCAAAATCCTTTTTTTTAACCTCAAATATCGCTTATTTTCATAGAAATCCCGGTTTTTAACCATGAATGTTGCTTGTTTTCATAGAAATCCCTGTTTTTAACCAAAAATATCACTTATTTTCATAGAAATCCCTGTTTTTAACCATGAATGTTGCTTGTTTTCATAGAAATCCCTGTTTTTAACCTGAAATATCGCTTATTTTCCTAGAAATCCCTGTTTTTAACCATGAATGTTGCTTGTTTTCATAGAAATCCCTGTTTTTAACCTGAAATATCGCTCATTTTCAAAGAAATCCCTGTTTTTCACTTGAAATGTTGCTTATTTTCCTGGAAATCCCTGTTTTTAACCTGAAATATCGCATATTTTATTCAAAATCCTTTTTTTTAACCCCTAAAATATCCCTTATTTTCATAGAAATCCCTGTTTTTCCCCTGAAATATCGCTTATTTTCATAGAAATCCCTGTTTTTAACCTGAAATATCGCTCATTTTCATAGAAGTCCCTGTTTTTGACCTAAAATATTGCTTATTTTCATAGAAATCCCTGTTTTTAACCTGAAATATCGCTTATTTTCCTAGAAATCCCTGTTTTTAACCTTAAATGTCGCTTATTTTCATAGAAATCCCTGTTTTTCCCCTAAAATATCACTTATTGTCCTAGAAATCCCTGTTTTTAACCTGAAATGTCGCTTATTTTCATCGAAATCCCTGTTTTTAACCTCAAATATCGCTTATTTTTATAGAAATCCCTGTTTTTAACTTAAAATATCGCTTATTTTCATAGAAATCCCCGTTTTTCCCCTAAGATATCGCTTATTTTCATAGTAATCCCTGTTTTTAACCTGAAATATCGCTTATTTTCATAGAAATCCCTGTTTTTAACCTGAAATATCGCTCATTTTCCTAGAAATCCCTGTTTTTAACTTAAAATATCGCTTATTTTCATAGAAATCCCTGTTTTTAACTTAAAATATCGCTAATTTTCATTAAAATCCCTATTTTAAACCTGAAATATCGCTTATTTTCATTGAAATCCCTGTTTTTATCCTAAAATATCGCTTATTTTATTCAAAAATCCTATTTTTAAACTGAAATATCGCTTATTTTCATAGAAATCCCTGTTTTTTATCCTAAAATATCGCTTATTTTCATCGAAATACCTGTTTTTAACCTAAAATATCGCTCACTTGCATAGAAATCCCTGTTTTTAACCTAAAATATCTCTTATTTTCCCAGAAATCCCTGTTTTTAACCTGAAATATCGCTTATTTTCATAGAAATCCCTGGTTTTAACCATGAATGTCGCTTGTTTTCCTAGAAATCCCTGTTTTTAACCTGAAATATCGCTTATTTTATTCAAAATCCCTGTTTTTAACCTCAAATATCCCTTATTTTCCTGAAATCCCTGTTTTTATCCTAAAATATCGCTTATTTTCATTGAAATCCCTGTTTTTAACCTAAAATGTCGCTTATTTTCATAGAGTCCCTGTTTTTAACCTAAATATCGCGTATTTTCCTAGAAATCCCTGTTTTTAACCTGAAATATAGCTTATTTTATTCAAAATCCTTTTTTTTAACCCCTAAAATATCCCTTATTTTCCTGAAATCCCTGTTTTTCCCCTGAAATATCGCTTATTTTCATAGAAATACCTGTTTTTAACCTGAAATATCCCTTATTTTCCTGAAATCCCTGTTTTTCCCCTGAAGTCTCGCTTATTTTCATAGAAATCCCTGTTTTTAACCTAAAATATCACTTATTGTCCTAGAAATCCCTGTTTTTAACCTGAAATGTCGCTTATTTTCCTAGAAATCCCTGTTTTTAACCTAAAATATCGCTTATTTTCCTAGAAATCCCTGTTTTTAACCTGAAATATCGCTTATTTTCCCAGAAATCCCTGTTTTTAACTTAAAATATCGCTTATTTTCATAGAAATCCCTGTTTTTAACTTAAAATATCGCTAATTTTCATTAAAATCCCTATTTTAAACCTGAAATATCGCTTATTTTCATTGAAATCCCTGTTTTTATCCTAAAATATCGCTTATTTTAATCAAAAATCCTATTTTTAAACTGAAATATCGCTTATTTTCATAGAAATCCCTGTTTTTTATCCTAAAATATCGCTTATTTTCATCGAAATACCTGTTTTTAACCTAAAATATCGCTCACTTTCATAGAAATCCCTGTTTTTAAACTGAAATATCGCTTATTTTCCCAGAAATCCCTGTTTTTAACCTGAAATATCGCTTATTTTCATAGAAATCCCTGGTTTTAACCATGAATGTCGCTTGTTTTCCTAGAAATCCCTGTTTTTAACCTGAAATATCGCTTATTTTATTCAAAATCCCTGTTTTTAACCTCAAATATCCCTTATTTTCCCAGAAATCCCTGTTTTTATCCTAAAATATCGCTTATTTTCATTGAAATCCCTGTTTTTAACCTAAAATGTTGCTTATTTTCATAGAGTCCCTGTTTTTAACCTAAATATCGCGTATTTTCCTAGAAATCCCTGTTTTTAACCTGAAATGTAGCTTATTTTATTCAAAATCCTTTTTTTTAACCCCTAAAATATCCCTTATTTTCCCGAAATCCCTGTTTTTCCCCTGAAATATCGCTTATTTTCATAGAAATCCCTGTTTTTAACCTGAAATATCGGATATTTTCATAGAAATCCCTGTTTTTAACCTGAAATATCCCTTATTTTCATAGAAATCCCTGTTTTTAACCTAAAATATCACTTATTTTCCTAGAAATCCCTGTTTTTAACCTTAAATGTCGCTTATTTTCCTAGAAATCCCTGTTTTTAACCCAAAATATCGCTTATTTTCATAGAAATCCCTGGTTTTAACCTCAAATATCGCTTATTTTCATAGAAATCCCTGTTTTTAAACTGAAATATCGCTTATTTTTATAGAAATCCCTGTTTTTAACCAAAAAATATTGCTTATTTTCATAGAAATCCCTGTTTTCAACCATCAATGTCGCTTGTTTTCATAGAAATCCCGGTTTTTAACCTGAAATATCGCTTATTTTAAGAGAAATCCCTGTTTTTTACGTAAAATATCACTTAATTTCATAGAAATCCCTGTTTTTAACCTGAAATATCGCTTATTTTCATAGAAATCCCTGTTTTTAACTCTAAAATATCGCTTATTTTCATAGAAATCCCTGTTTTTAACCTGAAATATCGCTTATTTTCATAGAAATCCCTGTTTTTAACCAAAAAATACCGCTTATTTTCATAGAAATCCCTTTTTTTAACCTAAAATGTCGCTTATTTTCCTAGAAATCCCTGTTTTTAACCTAAAATATCGCTTATTTTCATCGAAATCCCTGTTTTTAACCTAAGATATCGCTTATTTTTATAGAAATCCCTGTTTTTAACCATGAATGTCGCTTGTTTTCATTGAAATCCCTGTTTTTAACCAAAAATATCGCTTATTTTCATTAAAATCCCTATTTTAAACCTGATATATCGCTTATTTTCCTAGAAATCCCTGTTTTCAACCACAAATATCGCTTATTTTCATAGAAATCCCTGTTTTTAACTCTGAAATATCTCTTATTTTCCCAGAAATCCCTGTTTTCATCCTAAAATATTGCTTATTTTCCTCGTAATCCCTGTTTTTAACCAAAAATATCGCTCATTTTCATAGAAATCCCTGATTTTTCCCCTTAAATGTCGCTTATTTTCATTGAAATCCCGGTTTTTCCCCTTAAATATCGCTTATTTTCCTAGAAATCCCTTTTTTTAACCTGAAATATCGCTTATTTTCATTGAAATCCCTGTTTTTAACTCTAAAATATCGCTTATTTTCACAGAAATCCCTGTTTTTAACCTGAAATATCGCTTATTTTCATTATAATCCCTGTTTTTAACCTTAAATATCCCTTATTTTCATAGAAATCCCTGTTTTTAACCGAAAATATCGCTTATTTTCATAGAAATCCCTGTTTTAAACCTGAAATATCGCTTATTTTCATCGAAACCCCTGTTTTTATCATAAAATATCGCTTATTTTCCTAGAAATCCGTTTTCAACTCAGATGTCACTTATTTTCAGCGAAATCCCTGTTTTTCTCCTTGAATCTGGGGTTTTCTCATACAAATCCCTGTGTTTCCCATCAAATGTATACAGTATCTCCCAAAATGAACCGAAATCCTTATAAATGGCCCCAGAATCCCAAGGAACAGCGCTGAAATCCCCCCAAATTATCACCAAATATCAATTAATGGCCCCGAAACCCAATAAACAGCAACGATATCCCAAGAAATGGCCACAAAATCCCAATCAATGGCCCAAAATCACCAAAAAGGGAACCCAAATCCCAAAAAACGGCCCCAAAATCTCCCAAAATGACCCCAAAATCCCAATAAAGGACCCCAAATCCCAATAAACGGCGACAAAATCCCAATCAACGGACACAAAATCTATCAAAATGACCCAACATCCCAATAAATGGCCCCAAAATCCCAAGAAGCAGCGCCAAACTCCCCCCAAAATGCCCCAAAATATCAATAAATGGCCCCAAAATCCCAAGAAACAACAACAAAATCCCAAGAAACGGCCCCCAAATCCCAATAAACTACTCCAAAATCTCCAAAAATAATCCCAAAATCCCAATCAAACACCCCAAAATCTCCCAAAACATCCCAAACTCCCAATAAACAACCACTAAATCTCCAAAAATGACAACAAAAACCAAATAGACGACCCCAAAATCTCCCCAAATGACACCAAACTCCAAATAAAAAGGAGCAAATCCCAAGAAACGGCCCCAAAATCCCAATATATGGGATTTTCATCCAGAAATCCCTGCTTTTCCCTTAAAATCTGGGGTTTTCTCTTACCCTAACCCCAAACCCTGACCCTAAAACCTAACCCTAACCCTAACCCTAACCCTAACCCTAACCCTAACCCTAACCCTAACCCTAACCCTAAATTAGCCAAACCCTAACCCTAACCCTAACCCTAACCCTAACTCTAACCCTAACCCTAACCCTAACCCTAACCCAACCCTAACCCTAAATTACCCTAACCCTAACCCTAACCCTAACCCTAACCCTAACCCTAACCCTAACCCTAACCCTAACCCTAACCCTACCCTACCTCTACCCCTACCCCTACCCCTACCCCTACCCCTGCCCCTAACCCTAACCCTAACCCTAATCCTAACCCTAACCCTAACCCTAACCCTAACCCTAACCCTAACCCTAACCCTAACCCTAACCCTAACCCTACCCTAACCCTAACCCTAACCCTAACCCTAACCCTAACCCTAACCCTAACCCTAACCCTAACCCTAACCCTAACCCTAAACCTAAAACTAACCCTAACCCTAACCCTAACCCTAACACTACGCTAACCCTAACCCTAACCCTAACCCTACCCTAACCCTAACCCTAACCCTAACCCTAACCCTAAATTACCCTAACCCTAACCCTAACCCTAACCCTAACCCTAACCCTAACCCTAACCCTAAACCCTAACCCTAACCCTAACCCTAACCCTAACCCTAACCCTACCCAAACCCTAACCCTAACCCTAACCCTAACCCTAACCCTAACCCTAACCCTAACCCTAACCCTAACCCTAACCCTAACCCTAACCCTAACCCTAACCCTACCCTACCTCTACCCCTACCCCTACCCCTACCCCTACCCCTACCCTAACCCTAACCCTAACCCTAACCCTAACCCTAACCCTAACCCAACCCTAACCCTAAATTACCCTAACCCTAACCCTAACCCTAACCCTAACCCTAACCCTAACCCTAACCCTAACCCTAACCCTAACCCTAAACCTAAAACTAACCCTAACCCTAACCCTAACCCTACCCTAACCCTAACCCTAACCCTAACCCTAACCCTAACCCTAACCCTAACCCTAACCCTAACCCTAACCCTAAACCCTAACCCTAACCCTAACCCTAACCCTAACCCTACCCAAACCCTAACCCTACCCCTAACCCTAACCCTAACCCTAACCCTAACCCTAACCCTAACCCTAACCCTAACCCTAACCCTACCCTAACCCTACCCCTAACCCTAACCCTAACCCTAACCCTAACCACAACCCTAACCCTAACCCTAACCCTAACCCTAACCCTAACCCTAACCCTAACCCTAACCCTAACCCTATTCCTAATCACCATAAACTGATTCTTTTTCCCATAACTCCCTGTTTTTCCACTTCAATCTTGGGTTCTCTGACAGAAATCCCCATTTTTCAACCATAAATCTGGGGTTTTCCTACTGAAATTCCTGTTTTCCCATGAAATCTGGGTATTTCTTATGGAAATGAATGTTTTTCCCCTGAATTTTGGATATTCCGCTCATTAAATTTGGGGTTTTCTGCCAGAAATCCCTGTTTTTTACTTTCAATCTGGGGTTCTCTCACAGAAATCCCTGTTTTTAACCTAATATATCGCTTATTTTCATAGAAATCCCTGTTTTTAACCGAAAATATCCCTTATTTTCATAGAAATCCCTGTTTTTAACCTGAAATATCGCTTATTTTCCTCGAAATCCCTGTTTTTAACCTTAAATATCGCTTATTTTCATAGAAATCCCTGTTTTTCACCTGAAATATCGCTTATTTTCCTAGAAATCCCTGTTTTTATCCTAAAATATCGCTTATTTTCATAGAAATCCCTGTTTTTAACCTATAATATTGGATATTTTATAGAAATCCCTGTTTTTAACCATGAATGTCGCTTATTTTCATAGAAATCCCTGTTTTTAACCGAAAATATCGCTTATTTTCATTACAATCCCTATTTTTAACCCGAAATATCGCTTATTTTCATAGAAATCCCTGGTTTTAACCGAAAATATCGCTTATTTTATTCAAAATCCCTGTTTTTTACCTGAAATATCCCTTATTTTCCTAGAAATCCCTGTTTTTATCCCAAAATATCGCTTATTTTCATAGAAATCCCTGGTTTTAATTTGAAATGTCTCTTATTTTCAAAGAAATCCCTGTTTTTAACCTCAAATATCACTTATTTTCATTAAAATCCCTGTTTTTAACCTAAAATATCGCTTATTTTCTTTAAAATCCCTATTTTAAACCTGAAATGTCGCTTATTTTACAAGAAATCCCTGTTTTTAACCTGAAATATCGCTATTTTCATTGAAATCCCTGTTTTTAACCGAAAATATCCCTTATTTTCATAGACATCACTGTTTTCATCCTAAAATATCGCTTATTTTCATCGTAATCCCTGTT
>NW_027638783.1:0-85000 GCF_951394365.1 Tetrao urogallus | reverse complement strand
CTCAAATATCGCTTATTTTCATAGAAATCCCTGTTTTTAACCTAAAATATTGCTTATTTTCATAGAAATCCCTGTTTTTCATCCTAAAATATCGCTTATTTTCATCATAATCCCTGTTTTTAACCTAAAATATCACTTATTTTCGTAGAAATCCCTGTTTTTAACCAAAAATATCGCTTTTTTTCATCGAAATCCCTGTTTTTCCACTTACATATCGCTTATTTTCATAGAAATGCCTGTTTTTCACCTGAAATATCCCTTATTTTCCTAGAAATCCCTGTTTTTAACTTCAAATATTGCTTATTTTCATAGAAATCCCTGGTTTTAACCTCAAATATCGCTTATTTTCATTGAAATCCCTGTTTTTAACCTGAAATCTCGCTTATTTTCATAGAAATCCCTGTTTTTAACCTAAAATATCGCTTATTTTCATAGAAATCCCTGTTTTTAACCTAAAATATCGCTTATTTTCATAGAAATCCCTGTTTTTAACCTCGAATATCGCTTATTTTCATAGAAATCCCTGTTTTTAACCTGAAATATCGCTTATTTTCATAGAAATCCCTGGTTTTAACCTCAAATATCGCTTATTTTCATAGAAATCCCTGTTTTTAACCTAAAATATCGCTTATTTTCATAGAAATCCCTGTTTTTAACCTGAAAATGACGCTTATTTTCATTGAAATCCCTGTTTTTAACCTGAAATATCGCTTTTTTTCATAGAAATCCCTGTTTTTAACCAAAAAATACCGCTTATTTTCATAGAAATCCCGGTTTTTAACCGAAAATGACGCTTATTTTCATTGAAATCCCTGTTTTTAACCTAAAATATCGCTTATTTTCATAGAAATCCCTGTTTTTAACCTCAAATATCGCTTATTTTCATAGAAATCCCTGTTTTTAACCTCAAATATCGCTTATTTTCATAGAAATCCCTGTTTTTAACCTAAAATATCGCTTATTTTCATCGAAATCCCTGTTTTTATCCATAAATATCGCTTGTTTTCATAGAAATCCCTGTTCTTAACGTGAAATATCGCTTATTTTCGTAGAAATTCCTGTTTTTAACCTAAAATGTCGCTTATTTTCATCGAAATCCCTGGTTTTAACCTAAAATATCGCTTATTTTCATCGAAATCCCTGTTTTTAACCTAAAATGTCGCTTATTTTCGTAGAAATCCCTGTTTTTAACCTAAAATATCGCTTATTTTAATAGAAATCCCTGTTTTTAACCTCAAATATCGCTTATTTTTATAGAAATCCCTGTTTTTAACCTAAAATGTCGCTTGTTTTCCTAGAAATCCCTGTTTTTAACCTGAAATATCGCTTATTTTCATAGAAATCCCTGTTTTAACCTGAAATATCGCTTATTTTCATCAAAATCCCTGGTTTTCCCCTAAAATATCGCTTATTTTCATAGAAATCCCTGTTTTTCACCTTCAATATCGCTTATTTTCCTTGAAATCCCTGTTTTTAACCTAAAATATCGCTTATTTTCATTGAAATCCCTGTTTTTAACCTAAAATATCGCTTATTTTCATAGAAATCCCTGTTTTTAACCTGAAATATCGCTTATTTTCATAGAAATCCCTGTTTTTAACCTGAAATATCGCTTATTTTCATAGAAATCCCTGTTTTTAACGTTAAATATCGCTTATTTTCATAGAAATCCCTGTTTTTAACCTCAAATATCGCTGATTTTCCTCGAAAACCCTGTTTTTAACCTGAAAATGACGCTTATTTTCATTGAAATCCCTGTTTTTAACCTCAAATATCGCTTATTTTCATAGAAATCCCTGTTTTTAACCTGAAATATCATTTATTTTCATAGAAATCCCGGTTTTTAACCGAAAATGACGCTTATTTTCATTGAAATCCCTGTTTTTAACCTAAAATATCGCTTATTTTCATAGAAATCCCTGTTTTTAACCTCAAATATCGCTTATTTTCATTGAAATCCCTGTTTTTAACCTCAAATATCGCTTATTTTCATAGAATTCCCTGTTTTTAACCTGAAATATCGCTTATTTTCATAGAAATCCCTGTTTTTAACATAAAATATCGCTTATTTTCATAGAAATCCCTGTTTTTCACCTAAAATATCGCTTATTTTCATTGAAATCCCTGTTTTTAACCTAAAATATCGCTTATTTTCATAGAAATCCGTTTTTAACCTAAAATATTGCTTATTTTCATAGAAATCCCTGTTTTCAACCATCAATGTCGCTTGTTTTCATCATAATCCCTGTTTTTAACCTAAAATATCACTTATTTTCATAGAAATCCCTGGTTTTAACCAAAAATATTGCTTATTTTCATCGAAATCCCTGTTTTTCCACTTAAATATCGCTTATTTTCATAGAAATCCCTGTTTTTCACCTGAAATATCCCTTATTTTCCTAGAAATCCCTGTTTTTAACTTCAAATATTGCTTATTTTCATAGAAATCCCTGTTTTTAACCAAAAATATCGCTTATTTTCATCGAAATCCCTGTTTTTAACCTCAAATCTCGCTTATTTTCATAGAAATCCCTGTTTTTAACCTAAAATATCGCTTATTTTCATAGAAATCCCTGTTTTTAACCTAAAATATCGCTTATTTTCATAGAAATCCCTGTTCTTAACATGAAATATCGCTTATTTTACTAGAAATCCCTGTTTCTAACCTCAAGTATCACTTATTTTCATTGAAATTCCGGTTTTTAACTAAAATATCGCTTATTTTCAGAGAAATCCCTGTTTTTATCCTAAAACATCGCTTATTTTCATTGAAATCCCTGTTTTTAACCTGAAATATCGCTTATTTTCATAGAAATCCCTGTTTTTAACCTGAAATATCGCTTATTTTGATGGAAATCCCTGCTTTTAACCTAAAAAATATCGCTTATTTTTTTAGAAATCCCTGTTTATAACCTAAAATATCGCTTTTTTTTATAGAATTCCCTGTTTTTAACCTGAAATGTTGCTTATTTTCATAGAAATCCCTGTTTTTAACCTAAAATATCGCTTATTTTCATAGAATTCCCCGTTTTTAACCTGAAATCTCGCTTATTTTCATAGAAATCCCTGTTTTTAACCTGAAATATTGCTTGTTTTCATAGAAAACCCTGTTCTTAACGTAAAATATCGCTTATTTTCCTAGAAATACCTGTTTTTAACCTCAAATATCACTTATTTTCATAGAAATCCCTGTTTTTAACCTAAAATATCACTTATTTTCATCGTAATCCCTGTTTTTAACCTAAAATATCGCTTATTTTCGTAGAAATCCCTGTTTTTAACCTAAAATATCGCTTATTTTCATTGAAATCCCTGTTTTTCCACTTAAATATCGCTTATTTTCCTAGAAATCCCTGTTTTTAACCTCAAATCTCGCTTATTTTCATAGAAATCCCTGTTTTTAACCTAAAATATCGCTTATTTTCATCGAAATCCCTGGTTTTAACCTCAAATATTGCTTATTTTCATAGAAATCCCTGTTTTTCACCTGAAATATCGCTTATTTTCATAGAAATCCCTCTTTTTAATCTGAAATATCGCTTATTTTCATAGAAATCCCTGTTCTTCACCTAAAATATCGCTTATTTTCATAGAAATCCCTGTTTTTAACCTGAAATATCGCTTATTTTCATAGAAATCCCTGTTTTTAACCTAAAATATCACTTATTTTCATAGAAATCCCTGTTCTTAACGTGAAATATCCCTTATTTTCATAGAAATCCCTGTTTTTAGCCTAAAATATCACTTATTTTCATGGAAATCCCTGTTTTTAACCTAAAATATCGCTTATTTTCATAGAAATCCCTCTTTTTAACCTGAAATATCGCTCATTTTCATAGAAATCCCTGTTTTTAACATAAAATATCACTTATTTTCATAGAAATCCCTGTTTTTAACCTAAAATATCGCTTATTTTCATAGAAATCCTTGTTTTTATCCTAAAATGTCGCTTATTTTCATAGAAATCCCTGTTTTTAACCTAAAATATCGCTTATTTTCCTAGAAATCCCTGTTTTTAACCTAAAATATCGCTTATTTTCCTAGAAATCCCTATTTTTATCCTTAAATATCACTTGTTTTCATAGAAATCCCTGTTTTTAACCAAAAATATCGCTTATTTTCCTAGAAATCCCTGTTTTTAACCTAAAATATCGATTATTTTCATAGAAATCCCTGCTTTTAACCGAAAATTATGCTTATTTTCATTGAAATCCCTTTTTTTAACCTGAAATATCGCTTATTTTCATAGAAATCCCTGTTTTTATCCTTAAATATCGCTTGTTTTCATAGAAAACCCTGTTCTTAACGTGAAATATCGCTTATTTTACAAGAAATCCCTGTTTTTAACCTCAAGTATCACTTATTTTCATTGAAATTCCGGTTTTTAACTAAAATATCGCTTATTTTCAGAGAAATCCCTGTTTTTAACCGAAAATGATGCGGATTTTCATTGAAATCCCTGTTTTTAACCTGAAATATCGCTTATTTTCATTGAAATCGCTGTTTTTAACCTGAAATATCGCATTTTTTCAGAGAAATCCCTGTTTTTAACCGAAAATGACGCTTATTTTCATTGAAATTCCTGTTTTTAACCTGAAATATCGCTTATTTTGATGGAAATCCCTAGTTTTAACCTAAAAAATATCGCTTATTTTCCTAGAAATCCCTGTTTATAACCTCAAATATCGCTTTTTTTTATAGAATTCCCTGTTTTTAACCTTAAATATCGCATATTTTCATAGAAATCCCTGTTTTTAACCTAAAGTATCGCTTATTTTCAAAGAAATCCCTGATTTTAACCTGAAATCTCACTTATTTTCATTGAAATCCCTGGTTTTAACCTCAAATATCGCTTATTTTCATAGAAATCCCTGTTCTTAACCTTAAATATCGCTTGTTTTCATAGAAATCCCTGTTTTTAACCTAAAATATCGCTTATTTTCATAGAAATCCCTGTTTTTAACCTGAAATCTCGCTTATTTTCATAGAAATCCCTGTTTTTCACCTAAAATATCGCTTATTTTCATTGAAATCCCTGTTTTTAACCTCAAATATCGCTTATTTTCCTAGAAATCCCTGTTTTTAACCTAAAATATTGCTTATTTTCATAGAAATCCCTGTTTTTCATCCTAAAATATCGCTTATTTTCATTGAAATCCCTGTTTTTAACCTGAAATATCGCTTTTTTTCATAGAAATCCCTGTTTTTAACTAAAAATATTGCTTATTTTCATCGAAATCCCTGTTTTTCCACTTAAATATCGCTTATTTTCATAGAAATCCCTGTTTTTCACCTGAAATATCCCTTATTTTCCTAGAAATCCCTGTTTTTAACCTCAAATATTGCTTATTTTCATAGAAATCCCTGGTTTTAACCTCAAATATCGCTTATTTTCATTGAAATCCCTGTTTTTAACCTGAAATCTCGCTTATTTTCATAGAAATCCCTGTTTTTAACCAAAAATATCGCTGATTTTCCTCGAAAACCCTGTTTTTAACCTGAAAATGACGCTTATTTTCATTGAAATCCCTGTTTTTAACCTGAAATGTCGCTTATTTTCTGAGAAATCCCTGTTTTTAACCTGAAATATCGCTTTTTTTCATAGAAATCCCGGTTTTTAACCGAAAATGACGCTTATTTTCATTGAAATCCCTGTTTTTAACCTAAAATATCGCTTATTTTCATCGAAATACCTGTTTTTAACCTAAAATATCGCTTATTTTCATAGAAATCCCTGTTTTTAACCTAAAATGTCGCTTATTTTCATAGAAATCCCTGTTTTTAACCTCAAATATCGCTTGTTTTCATAGAAAACCCTGTTTTTCACCTGAAATATCGCTTATTTTCATAGAAATCCCTCTTTTTAATCTGAAATATCGCTTATTTTCATAGAAATCCCTGTTCTTCACCTAAAATATCGCTTATTTTCATAGAAATCCCTGTTTTCAACCTAAAATGTCGCTTATTTTCATAGAAATCCCTGTTTTTAACCTAAAATATCACTTATTTTCATAGAAATCCCTGTTCTTAACCTCAAATATCGCTTATTTTCATAGAAATCCGTTTTTAACCTGAAATATCCCTTATTTTCATAGAAATCCCTGTTTTTAGCCTAAAATGTCGCTTATTTTCATCGAAATCCCTGTTTTTAACCTAAAATATCGCTTATTTTCAGAGAAATCCCGGTTTTTAACCGAAAATGACACTTATTTTCATAGAAATCCCTCTTTTTAACCTGAAATATCGCTCATTTTCATAGAAATCCCTGTTTTTAACATAAAATATCACTTATTTTCATAGAAATCCCGGTTTTTATCCTAAAATATCGCTTATTTTCATAGAAATCCTTGTTTTTATCCTAAAATGTCGCTTATTTTCATAGAAATCCCTGTTTTTAACCTGAAATATCGCTTATTTTCCTAGAAATCCCTGTTTTTAACCTAAAATATCGCTTATTTTCCTAGAAATCCCTGTTTTTATCCTTTAATATCGCTTGTTTTCATAGAAATCCCTGTTTTTAACCAAAAATATCGCTTATTTTCCTAGAAATCCCTGTTTTTAACCTAAAATATCGCTTATTTTCATAGAAATCCCTGTTTTTAACCTGAAATATCGCTTATTTTCATAGAAATCCCTGTTCTTAACATAAAATATCGCTTATTTTCATTGAAATCCCTGTTTTTAACCTCAAATATCGCTTATTTTCCTAGAAATCCCTGTTTTTAACCTAAAATATTGCTTATTTTCACAGAAATCCCTGTTTTTCATCCTAAAATATCGCTTATTTTCATCATAATCCCTGTTTTTAATCAAAAATATCGCTCATTTTCGTAGAAATCCCTGTTTTTAACCAAAAATATTGCTTATTTTCATCGAAATCCCTGTTTTTCCACTTAAATATCGCTTATTTTCATAGAAATCCCTGTTTTTCACCTGAAATATCCCTTATTTTCCTAGAAATCCCTGTTTTTAACCTTGAATATCGCTTATTTTCATCAAAATCCCTGGTTTTAACCTCAAATATCGCTTATTTTCATTGAAATCCCTGTTTTTAACCTCAAATATCACTTATTTTCATAGAAATCCCTGTTTTTAACCTAAAATATCGCTTATTTTCATTGAAATCCCTGTTCTTAACGTGAAATATCGCTTATTTTCGTAGAAATTCCTGTTTTTAACCTAAAATGTCGCTTATTTTCATCGAAATCCCTGGTTTTAACCTCAAATATCGCTTATTTTCATAGAAATCCCTGTTTTTAACCTCAAATATCGCTGATTTTCCTCGAAAACCCTGTTTTTAACCTGAAAATGACGCTTATTTTCATTGAAATCCCTGTTTTTAACCTGAAATATCGCTTGTTTTCATAGAAATCCCTGTTTTTAACCTGAAATATCGCTTTTTTTCATAGAAATCCCGGTTTTTAACCGAAAATGACGCTTATTTTCATTGAAATCCCTGTTTTTAACCTAAAATATCGCTTATTTTCATCGAAATCCCTGTTTTTAACCAAAAATATCGCTTATTTTCATAGAAATCCCTGTTTTTAACCTAAAATGTCGCTTATTTTCATAGAAATCCCTGTTTTTAACCTGAAATATCGCTTATTTTCATAGAAATCCCTGTTTTTATCCTTAAATATCGCTTGTTTTCATAGAAATCCCTGTTCTTAACGTGAAATATCGCTTATTTTCATAGAAATTCCTGTTTTTAACCTAAAATGTCGCTTATTTTCATAGAAATCCCTGTTTTTCACCTAAAATATCGCTTATTTTCATAGAAATCCCTGTTTTTAACCTCAAATATCGCTTATTTCCATAAAAATCCCTGGTTTTAACCTAAAATATCGCTTGTTTTCATCGAAATCCCTGTTTTTAACCTCAAATATCGCTTATTTCCATAAAAATCCCTGGTTTTAACCTAAAATACCGCTTGTTTTCATCGAAGTCCCTGTTTTTAACCTCAAATATCGCTTATTTTTATAGAAATCCCTGTTTTTAACCTAAAATGTCGCTTGTTTTCCTAGAAATCCCTGTTTTTAACCTCAAATATCGCTTATTTTCATACAAATTCCTGTTTTTCCCCTAAAATATCGCTTATTTTCATAGAAATCCCTGTTTTAACCTGAAATATCGCTTATTTTCATCAAAATCCCTGGTTTTAACCTAAAATATCGATTATTTTCATAGAAATCCCTGTTTTTAACCTGAAATATCTCTTATTTTCATAGAAATCCCTGTTTTTAACGTTAAATATCGCTTGTTTTCATAGAAATCCCTGTTCTTAACATAAAATATCGCTTATTTTCATGGAAATCCCTGTTCTTAACGTGAAATATCGCTTATTTTCATTGAAATCCCTGTTTTTAACCTGAAATATCGCTTATTTTCATAGAAATCCCTGTTTTTAACCTCAAATATCGCTTATTTTCATCGAAATCCCTGTTTTTAACGTTAAATATCGCTTGTTTTCATAGAAATCCCTGTCCTTAACATAAAATATTGCTTATTTTCATGGAAATCCCTGTTCTTAACGTGAAATATCGCTTATTTTCATTGAAATCCCTGTTTTTAACCTTAAATATCACTTATTTCCATAAAAATCCCTGTTCTTAACATAAAATATCGCTTATTTTCCTAGAAATCCCTGTTTTTTAACCTGAAATATCGCTTATTTTCATAGGAAACCCTGTTTTTCACTGTCAATATCGCTTATTTTCATAGAAATCCCTGTTTTTCACCTTCAATATTGCTCATTTTCATAGAAATCCCTGTTTTTATCCTAAAATATCGCTTATTTTTATAGAAATCCCTGTTTTTAACCATGAATGTCGCTTGTTTTCATGGAAATCCCTGTTTTTAACCGAAAATATCGCTTGTTTTAATTAAAATCCCTGTTTTAAACCTGAAATATTGCTCATTTTCATAGAAATCCCTGTTTTTAACCTCGAATATCGCTTGTTTTCCTAGAAATCCCTGTTTTAACTCTAAAATAACACTTATTTTCATAGAAAATCCCTGTTTTCATCCTAAAATATCCCTTATTTTCATAGAAATCCCTCTTTTTAACCTAAAATATCGCTTACTTTCATCGAAATCCTTGTTTTTAACCTAAAATATCGCTTATTTTCATAGAAATCCCTGTTTTTAACATAAAAAATATCGCTTGTTTTCCTAGAAATCCCTGTTTTCAACCTAAAGTGTCTCTTATTTTCCTAGAAATCCCTGTTTTTAACCTAAAATGTCGCTTATTTTCATAGAAATCCCTGATTTTAACCTCAAATATCGCTTGTTTTCATAGAAATCCCTGTTTTTAACATAAAATATCGCTTATTTTCATTGAAATCCCTGTTTTTAACCTAAAATATCGCTTATTTTCATAGAAATCCCTGTTTTTCATCTCAAATATCGCTTATTTTCCTCGAAATCCCTGTTTTTAACCTGACATGTCGCTTATTTTCATCGAAATCCCTGTTTTTAACGTTAAATATCGCTTGTTTTCATAGAAATCCCTGTTCTTAACATAAAATATCGCTTATTTTCATGGAAATCCCTGTTCTTAACGTGAAATATCGCTTATTTTCATTGAAATCCCTGTTTTTAACCTCAAATATCGCTTATTTTCATAGAAATCCCTGTTTTTAACCGAAAATATCCCTTATTTTCATAGAAATCCTTGTTTTTAACCTGAAATATCGCTTATTTTCATAGAAATCCCTGTTTTTAACCTGAAATATCGCTTATTTTCATAGAAATCCCTGTTTTTAACCTGAAATATCGCTTATTTTCATAGAAATCCCTGTTTTTCACCTGAAATGTCGCTTATTTTCCTAGAAATCCCTGTTTTTATCCTAAAATATCGCTTATTTTCATAGAAATCCCTGTTTTTAACCTATAATATTGAATATTTTCATAGAAATCCCTGTTTTTAACCTAAAATGTCGCTTGTTTTCCTAGAAATCCCTGTTTTTAATCTGAAATATCGCTTATTTTCCTAGAAATCCCTGTTTTTAACCTGAAATATCGCTTATTTTCATACAAATTCCTGTTTTTCCCCTAAAATATCGCTTATTTTCATAGAAATCCCTGTTTTTTACCTGAAATATCGCTTATTTTCATCAAAATCCCTGGTTTTCCCCTAAAATATCGCTTATTTTCCTCGAAATCCCTGTTTTTAACCTGAAATATCTCTTATTTTCATAGAAATCCCTGTTTTTAACGTTAAATATCGCTTGTTTTCATAGAAATCCCTGTTCTTAACATAAAATATCGCTTATTTTCATGGAAATCCCTGTTCTTAACGTGAAATATCGCTTATTTTCATTGAAATCCCTGTTTTTAACCTAAAATATCGATTATTTTCATAGAAATCCCTGTTTTTCATCTCAAATATCGCTTATTTTCCTAGAAATCCCTGGTTTTAACCTAAAATATCGCTTATTTTCATAGAAATCCCTGTTCTTAACATAAAATATCGCTTATTTTCATGGAAATCCCTGTTCTTAACCTGAAATATCGCTTATTTTCATTGAAATCCCTGTTTTTAACCTTAAATATCACTTATTTCCATAAAAATCCCTGTTTTTACCGAAAATATCGCTTATTTTCCTAGAAATCCCTGTTTTTAACCTGAAATATCGCTTAATTTCATAGAAATCCCTTTTTTTCACTGTCAATATCGCTTATTTTCATAGAAATCCCTGTTTTTCACCTTCAATATCGCTCATTTTCATAGAAATCCCTGTTTTTATCCTAAAATATCGCTTATTTTTATAGAAATCCCTGTTTTTAACCATGAATGTCGCTTGTTTTCATGGAAATTTCTGTTTTTAACCGAAAATATCGCTTGTTTTAATTAAAATCCCTGTTTTAGACCTGAAATATTGCTCATTTTCATAGAAATCCCTGTTTTTAACCTCGAATATCGCTTGTTTTCCTAGAAATCCCTGTTTTAACTCTAAAATAACACTTATTTTCATAGAAAATCCCTGTTTTCATCCTAAAATATCCCTTATTTTCATAGAAATCCCTGTTTTTCATCTCAAATATCGCTTACTTTAATCGAAATCCTTGTTTTTAACCTCAAATATCACTTATTTTCAGAGAAATCCCTGGTTTTAACATAAAAAATATCGCTTATTTTCATAGAAATCCCTGTTTTTAACCTGAAATGTCGCTTATTTTCATCGAAATCCCTGTTCTTAACATAAAATATCGCTTATTTTCATAGAAATCCCTGTTTTTCACCTTCAATATCGCTCATTTTCATAGAAATCCCTGTTTTTAACCTGAAATATCGCTTATTTTCATAGAAATCCCTGTTCTTAACCTGAAATATCTCTTATTTTCATAGAAATCCCTGTTTTTAACCTCAAATATCACTTATTTTCATCGAAATCCCTGGTTTTCAACTAAAATGACGCTTATTTTCATAGAAATCCCTGTTTTTAACCTGAAATATCACTTATTTTCTTCGAAATCCCTGTTTTTAACGTGAAATATCGCTTATTTTCATCGAAATCCCTCTTCTTAACGTTAAATATCGCTTGTTTTCATAGAAATCCCTGTTTTTAACCTAAAATATCGCTTATTTTCATGGAAATCCCTGTTTTTCCCCTTAGATATCGCTTATTTTCATAGAAATCCCTGTTTTTATCCTAAAATATCGCATATTTTTATAGAAATCCCTGTTTTTAACCATGAATGTCGCTTGTTTTCATAGAAATCCCTGTTCTTAACGTGAAATATCGCTTATTTTCATAGAAATTCCTGTTTTTAACCTCAAATATCGCTTATTTTCATAGAAATCCCTGATTTTAACCTGAAATCTCACTTGTTTTCATACAAATCCCTGTTTTTCCCCTAAAATATCGCTTGTTTTCATAGAAATCCCTGTTTTTCACCTTCAATATCGCTTATTTTCATAGAAATCCCTGGTTTTCCCCTAAAATATCGCTTATTTTCATAGAAATCCCTGTTTTTCACCTCAAATATCGCTGATTTTCATTGAAATCCCTGTTTTTAACCTGAAATATCGCTTATTTTCATCGAAATCCCTGTTTTTAACCTGAAATGTCGCTTATTTTTCTAGAAATCCCTGTTTTTAACCTTAAATATCGCTTATTTTCATGGAAATCCCTGTTTTGAACCTGAAATATCGCTTGTTTTCATAGAAATCCCTGTTCTTAACGTGAAATATCGCTTATTTTCATAGAAATCCCTGTTTTTAACCTCAAATATCACTTATTTTCATTGAAATCCCTGTTTTTAACTTAAAATATCGCTTATTTTCAAACAAATCCCTGGTTTTAACCTAAAATATCGCTTATTTTCATAGAAATCCCTGTTCTTAACGTGAAATATCGCTTATTTTCATAGAAATCCCTGTTTTTAACGTGAAATATCGCTTATTTTCATAGAAATCCCTCTTTTTAGCGTGAAATATCGCTTATTTTCATAGAAATCCCTGTTCTTAACATAAAATATCGCTTATTTTTATAGAAATCCCTGTTTTTAACCCTGAATGTCGCTTGTTTTCACAGAAATCCCTGTTTTTATCCCAAAATATCGCTTATTTTCATAGAAATACCTGTTTTTAACCAAAAGTATCGCTCATGTTCATCGAAATCAATGTTTTTAACCTGAAAAATTGCGTATTTTCCTAGAAATCCCTGTTTTTAACCTGAAATGTTGCTTATTTTCATAGAAATCCCTGTTTTTAACCTAAAATATCGCTTATTTTCCTAGAAATCCCGGTTTTTAACCTCAAATATCACTTACTGTCCTAGAAATCCCTGATTTTAACCTAAAATATCGCTTATTTTCATAGAAATCCCTGTTTTTAACTGAAAATATCGCTTATTTTTATAGAAATCCCTGTTTTTCACCTTCAATATCGCTTATTTTCGTAGAAATCCCTGTTTTTAACCTCGAATATCGCTTGTTTTCCTAGAAATCCCTGTTTTAACTCTAAAATAACTCTTATTTTCATAGAAATCCCTGTTTTCATCCTAAAATATCCCTTATTTTCATTGAAATACCTGTTTTTGACCTCAAATATCGCTCATTTTCATAGAAATCCCTGTTTTTAACCTAAAATATCGCTTATTTTCATCGAAATCCTTGTTTTTAACCTCAAATATCGCTTATTTTCATAGAAATCCCTGGTGTTCCCCTAAAATATCGCTTATTTTCATAGAAATCCCTGGTTTTAACATAAGAAATATCGCTTATTTTCATCGAAATCCCTGTTTTTAACCTAAAATATCGCTTATTTTCATAGAAATCCCTGTTTTGAACCTGAAATATCGCTTGTTTTCATAGAAATCCCTGTTTTTAACCTAAAATATCACTTATTTTCATAAAAATCCCTGGTTTTAACCTAAAATATCGCTTATTTTCATCGAAATCCCTGTTTTTAACCTGAAATGTCGCTTATTTTCGTAGAAATCCCTGTTTTTAACCTAAAATATCGCTTATTTTCATAGAAATCCCTGTTTTTAACCTCAAATATCGCTTATTTTCATAGAAATCCCTGTTCTTAACGTGAAATATCGCTTATTTTCATAGAAATCCCTGTTTTTAACCTCAAATATCACTTATTTTCATAGAAATCCCTGTTTTTAACCTGAAATGTCGCTTATTTTCATCGAAATCCCTGTTTTTAACCTCAAATATCGCTTATTTTCATAGAAATCCCTGTTTTTTACATAAAATATCGCTTATTTTCATCGAAATCCCTGTTTTTAACCTCAAATATCACTTATTTTCATCGAAATCCCTGTTTTTCAACTAAAATGACGCTTATTTTCATAGAAATCCCTGTTTTTAACCTGAAATATCACTTATTTTCATAGAAATCCCTGTTTTTAACCTAAAATATCGCTTGTTTTCATAGAAATCCCTGTTTTTAACCTAAAATATCGCTTATTTTCATGGAAATCCCTGTTTTTCCCCTTAGATATCTCTTATTTTCATAGAAATCCCTGTTTTTATCCTAAAATATCGCTTATTTTTATAGAAATCCCTGTTTTTAACAATGAATGTCGCTTGTTTTCATAGAAATCCCTTTTCTTAACGTGAAATATCGCTTATTTTCATAGAAATTCCTGTTTTTAACCTCAAATATCGCTTATTTTCATCGAAATCCCTGTTTTTAACCTAAAATGTCGCTTATTTTCATAGAAATCCCTGTTTTTAACTTAAAATATCGCTTATTTTCATAGAAATCCCTGTTTTTAACGTTAAATATCCCTTATTTTCATCGAAATCCCTGTTTTTAACCTCAAATATCACTTATTTTCATCGAAATCCCTGTTTTTCATCTAAAATGACGCTTATTTTCATAGAAATCCCTGTTTTTAACCTGAAATATCACTTATTTTCATAGAAATCCCTGTTTTTAACCTAAAATATCGCTTATTTTCATCGAAATCCCTGTTCTTAACGTTAAATATCGCTTATTTTCATGGAAATCCCTGTTTTTCCCCTTAGATATCTCTTATTTTCATAGAAATCCCTGTTTTTATCCTAAAATATCGCTTATTTTTATAGAAATCCCTGTTTTTAACAATGAATGTCGCTTGTTTTCATAGAAATCCCTGTTCTTAACATGAAATATCGCTTATTTTCATAGAAATCCCTGTTTTTAACGTTAAATATCCCTTATTTTCATAGAAATCCCTGTTCTTAACCTGAAATATCGCTTATTTTCATAGAAATCCCTGTTCTTAACGTGAAATATCGCTTATTTTCATAGAAATCCCTGTTTTTAACCTAAAATATCGCTTATTTTATTCAAAATCCCTGTGTTTAACCTCAAATATCCCTTTTTTTCACAGAAATCCCTGTTTTTATCCCAAAATATCGCTTATTTTCATAGAAATACCTGTTTTTAACCAAAAGTATCGCTCATGTTCATCGAAATCAATGTTTTTAACCTGAAAAATTGCGTATTTTCCTAGAAATCCCTGTTTTTAACCTGAAATGTTGCTTTTTTTCATAGAAATCCCTGTTTTTAACCTAAAATATCGCTTATTTTCCTAGAAATCCCGGTTTTTAACCTCAAATATCACTTACTGTCCTAGAAATCCCTGATTTTAACCTAAAATATCGCTTATTTTCATAGAAATCCCTGTTTTTAACTGAAAATATCGCTTATTTTACTAGAAATCCCTGTTTTTAACCTGAAATATCGCTTTTTTTCATAGAAATCCCTGTTTTTAACCATGAATGTTGCTTATTTTCATTGAAATCCTGGTTTTTCACCTAAAATATCACTTATTTTCGTAGAAATCCCTGTTTTTCACCTGAAATATCGCTTATTTTCATAGAAATCCCTGTTTTTAACCTCAAATATCACTTATTTTCCTCGAAATCCCTGTTTTTAACCTAAAATGTCGCTTATTTTCATTGGAATCCCTGTTTTTAACCTCAAATATCGCTTATTTTCATAGAAATCCCTGTTTTTCATCTCAAATATCGCTTATTTTCCTAGAAATCCCTGTTTTTAACCTCAAATATCGCTTATTTTCATAGAAATCCCTGTTTTTAACGTTAAATATCGCTTGTTTTCATAGAAATCCCTGTTCTTAACCTGAAATATCGCTTATTTTCATTGAAATCCCTGTTTTTAACCTAAAATATCGCTTATTTTCATAGAAATCCCTGTTTTTCATCTCAAATATCGCTTATTTTCCCAGAAATCCCTGTTTTTAATCTGAAATATCGCTTATTTTCATAGAAATCCCTGTTTTTCATCTCAAATATCGCTTATTTTCATCGAAATCCCTGTTTTTAACCTTAAATATCACTTATTTCCATAAAAATCCCTGTTTTTACTGAAAATATCGCTTATTTTCCTAGAAATCCCAGTTTTTTAACCTGAAATATCGCTTATTTTCATAGAAATCCCTGTTTTTCACCGTCAATATCGCTTATTTTCATAGAAATCCCTGTTTTTCCCCTGAAATATCGCTCATTCTCATAGAAATCCCAGTTTTTATCCTAAAATATCGCTTATTTTTATAGAAATCCCTGTTTTTAACCATGAATGTCGCTTGTTTTCATGGAAATCCCTGTTTTTAATCTAAAATATCGCTTATTTTAATTAAAATCCCTGTTTTAAACCTGAAATATTGCTCATTTTCATAGAAATCCCTGTTTTTAACCTGAAATATCGCTTATTTTCATACAAATTCCTGTTTTTCCCCTAAAATATCGCTTATTTTCATAGAAATCCCTGTTTTCATCCTAAAATATCCCTTATTTTCATTGAAATACCTGTTTTTAACCTCAAATATCGCTTATTTTCATAGAAATCCCTGTTTTTAACCTCAAATATCACTTATTTTCATACAAATCCCTGTTTTTCCCCTAAAATATCTCTTGTTTTCATAGAAATCCCTGGTTTTAACCTGAAATATCGCTTATTTTCATCGAAATCCCTGGTTTTCCCCTAAAATATCGCTTATTTTCATAGAAATCCCTGTTTTTAACCTAAAATATCGCTTATTTTCATTGAAATCCCTGTTTTTAACCTGAAATATCGCTTATTTTCATCGAAATCCCTGTTTTTAACCTGAAATGTCGCTTATTTTTCTAGAAATCCCTGTTTTTAACTTAAAATATCGCTTATTTTCATCGAAATCCCTGTTTTTAACGTTAAATATCGCTTGTTTTCATAGAAATCCCTGTTCTTAACATAAAATATCGCTTATTTTCATGGAAATCCCTGTTCTTAACCTGAAATATCGCTTATTTTCATAGAAATCCCTGTTCTTAACGTGAAATATCGCTTATTTTCATAGAAATCCCTGTTTTTAACCTAAAATATTGTTTATTTTCATCGAAATCCCTCTTTTTAATATGAAATATCGCTCATTTTCATCGAAATCCCTGTTTTTATCCTAAAATATCGCTTATTTTTATAGAAATCCCTGTTTTTAACCCTGAATGTCGCTTGTTTTCATAGAAATCCCTGTTTTAAACCAAAAATATCGCTTATTTTCATTATAATCCCTGTTTTTAACCTGAAATATCGCTTATTTTCATATAAATCCCTGTTTCTAATCGAAAATATCGCTTATTTTATTCAAAATCCCTGTGTTTAACCTGAAATATCCCTTTTTTTCACAGAAATCCCTGTTTTTATCCCAAAATATCGCTTATTTTCTTAGAAATACCTGTTTTTAACCAAAAGTATCGCTCATGTTCATCGAAATCAATGTTTTTAACCTGAAAAATTGCGTATTTTCCTAGAAATCCCTGTTTTTAACCTGAAATGTTGCTTATTTTCATAGAAATCCCTGTTCTTAACATAAAATATCGCTTATTTTCATGGAAATCCCTGTTCTTAACCTGAAATATCGCTTATTTTCATTGAAATCCCTGTTTTTCATCTCAAATATCGCTTATTTTCCTAGAAATCCCTGTTTTTAACCTAAAATATCGCTTGTTTTCATAGAAATCCCTGTTTTTAACCTTAAATATCACTTATTTCCATAAAAATCCCTGTTTTTACCGAAAATATCCCTTATTTTCATAGACATCCCTGTTTTTTAACCTGAAATATCGCTTAATTTCATAGAAATCCCTGTTTTTCACCGTCAATATCGCTTATTTTAACAGAAATCCCTTTTTTTTCACCTTCAATATCGCACATTTTCATAGAAATCCCTGTTTTTATCCTAAAATATCGCTTATTTTCATCGAAATCCCTGTTTTTAACCATGAACGTCGCTTGTTTTCATAGAAATCCCTGCTCTTAACGTGAAATATCGCTTATTTTCATAGAAATCCCTGTTTTTCACCTCAAATATCGCTTATTTTCATAGAAATCCCTGTTTTTAACCTCAAATATCACTTATTTTCATACAAATCCCTGTTTTTCCCCTAAAATATCGCTTGTTTTCATAGAAATCCCTGGTTTTAACCTGAAATATCGCTTATTTTCATCGAAATCCCTGGTTTTCCCCTAAAATATCGCTTATTTTCATAGAAATCCCTGTTTTTAACCTCAAATATCGCTTATTTTCATCGAAATCCTTGTTTTTAACCTCAAATATCGCTTATTTTCATAGAAATCCCTGGTTTCAACCTAAAATATCGCTTATTTTCATAGAAATCCCTGGTTTTAACATAAAAAATATCGCTTGTTTTCATTGAAATCCCTGTTTTTAACCTGAAATATCGCTTGTTTTCATCGAAATCCCTGTTTTCAACCTAAAATGTCGCTTATTTTCCTAGAAATCCCTGTTTTTAACCTCAAATATCACTTATTTTCATAGAAATCCCTGTTTTTAACCTTAAATGTCGCTTATTTTCATAGAAATCCCTTTTCTTACCGTGAAATCTTGCTTATTTTCCTAGAAATCCCTGTTTTTAAACTAAAATGACGCTTATTTTCATCGAAATCCCTGTTTTTAACCTCAAATATCACTCATTTTCATTGAAATCCCTGTTTTTAACATAAAATATCGCTTATTTTCATAGAAATCCCTGTTTTTAACCTCAAATATCACTTATTTTCATCGAAATCCCTGTTTTTCAACTAAAATGACGCTTATTTTCATAGAAATCCCTGTTTTTAACCTGAAATATCACTTATTTTCATAGAAATCCCTGTTTTTAACCTTAAATATCGCTTATTTTCATCGAAATCCCTGTCCTTAACGTTAAATATCGCTTGTTTTCATAGAAATCCCTGTTTTTAACCTAAAATATCGCTTATTTTCATGGAAATCCCTGTTTTTCCCCTTAGATATCGCTTATTTTCATAGAAATCCCTGTTTTTATCCTAAAATATAGCTTATTTTTATAGAAATCCCTGTTTTTAACCATGAACGTCGCTTGTTTTCATAGAAATCCCTGCTCTTAACGTGAAATATCGCTTATTTTCATAGAAATCCCTGTTTTTAACCTCAAATATCGCTTATTTTCATAGAAATCCCTGGTTTTAACATAAAAAATATCGCTTATTTTCATAGAAATCCCTGTTTTTAACCTGAAATATCGCTTGTTTTCATCGAAATCCCTGTTTTTAACGGAAAATGTCGCTTATTTTCCTAGAAATCCCTGTTTTTAACCTCAAATATCACTTATTTTCATAGAAATCCCTGTTTTTAACCTTAAATGTCGCTTATTTTCATAGAAATCCCTTTTCTTACCATGAAATCTTGCTTATTTTCCTAGAAATCCCTGTTTTTAACCTGAAATGTCGCTTATTTTCATCGAAATCCCTGTTCTTAACATAAAATATCGCTTATTTTCATAGAAATCCCTGTTCTTAACATAAAATATCGCTTATTTTCATAGAAATCCCTGTTTTTAACCAAAAATATCACTTATTTTCATCGAAATCCCTGTTTTTCAACAAAAATGACGCTTATTTTCATAGAAATCCCTGTTTTTAACCTGAAATATCACTTATTTTCATAGAAATCCCTGTTTTTAACCTTAAATATCGCTTATTTTCATCGAAATCCCTGTCCTTAACGTTAAATATCGCTTGTTTTCATAGAAATCCCTGTTTTTAACCTAAAATATCGCTTATTTTCATGGAAATCCCTGTTTTTCCCCTTAGATATCGCTTATTTTCATAGAAATCCCTGTTTTTATCCTAAAATATAGCTTATTTTTATAGAAATCCCTGTTTTTAACCCTGTCGCTTGTTTTCATAGAAATCCCTGTTTTAAACCAAAAATATCGCTTATTTTTCAAGAAATCCCTGTTTTTAACCTGAAATATCGCTTATTTTCATATAAATCCCTGTTTCTAATCGAAAATATCGCTTATTTTATTCAAAATCCCTGTGTTTAACCTGAAATATCCCTTTTTTTCGCAGAAATCCCTGTTTTTATCCCAAAATATCGCTTATTTTCATAGAAATACCTGTTTTTAACCAAAAGTATCGCTCATGTTCATCGAAATCAATGTTTTTAACCTGAAAAATTGCGTATTTTCCTAGAAATCCCTGTTTTTAACCTGAAATGTTGCTTATTTTCATAGAAATCCCTGTTTTTAACCTAAAATATCGCTTCTTTTTCTAGAAATCCCTGTTTTTATCCTAAAATATCGCTTATTTTCATAGAAATCCCTGTTTTTAACCTCAAATATCGCTTATTTTCATAGAAATCCCTGTTTTTAACGTGAAATATCGCTTATTTTCCTCGAAATCCCTGGTTTTAACCTAAAATATCACTTATTTTCCTAGAAATCCTTGTTTTTAACTCTGAAATATCGCTTATTTTCCTAGAAATCCCTGTTTTTAACCTAAAATATCACTTACTGTCCTAGAAATCCCTGTTTTTAACCTAAAATATCGCTTATTTTCATAGAAATCCCGGTTTTTAACTGAAAATATCGCTTATTTTTATAGAAATCCCTGTTTTTCACCTTCAATATCGCTCATTTTCATAGAAATCCCTGTTTTTAACCCAAAATTTTGCTTATTTTCATTGAAATCCCTTTTTTTCACCTAAAATATCGCTTATTTTCATAGAAATTCCTGTTTTTAACCTAAAATGTCGCTTATTTTCATAGAAATCCCTGTTTTTAACTTAAAATATGCCTTATTTTCATCGAAATCCCAGTTTTTCACCTTCAATATCGTTTATTTTCCTAGAAATCCCTGTTTTTAACTTAAAATATCGCTTATTTTCATCAAAATCCCTGGTTTTCCCTAAAATATCGCTTATTTTCATAGAAATCCCTGTTTTTAACCTGAAATATCGCTTATTTTCATAGAAATCCCTGTTTTTAACGTTAAATATCGCTTGTTTTCATAGAAATCCCTGTTCTTAACATAAAATATCGCTTATTTTCATGGAAATCCCTGTTCTTAACGTGAAATATCGCTTGTTTTCATTGAAATCCCTGTTTTTAACCTAAAATATCGCTTATTTTCATAGAAATCCCTGTTTTTCATCTCAAATATCGCTTATTTTCCTAGAAATCCCTGTTTTTAACCTTAAATATCGCTTATTTTCATAGAAATCCCTGTTCTTAACATAAAATATTGCTTATTTTCATGGAAATCCCTGTTCTTAACGTGAAATATCGCTTATTTTCATTGAAATCCCTGTTTTTAACCTTAAATATCACTTATTTCCATAAAAATCCCTGTTCTTAACATAAAATATCGCTTATTTTCCTAGAAATCCCTGTTTTTTAACCTGAAATATCGCTTATTTTCATAGGAAACCCTGTTTTTCACTGTCAATATCGCTTATTTTCATAGAAATCCCTGTTTTTCACCTTCAATATCGCTCATTTTCATAGAAATCCCTGTTTTTATCCTAAAATATCTCTTATTTTTATAGAAATCCCTGTTTTTAACCATGAATGTCACTTGTTTTCATGGAAATCCCTGTTTTTAACCGAAAATATCGCTTGTTTTAATTAAAATCCCTGTTTTAAACCTGAAATATTGCTCATTTTCATAGAAATCCCTGTTTTTAACCTCGAATATCGCTTGTTTTCCTAGAAATCCCTGTTTTAACTCTAAAATAACACTTATTTTCATAGAAAATCCCTGTTTTCATCCTAAAATATCCCTTATTTTCATAGAAATCCCTCTTTTTAACCTAAAATATCGCTTACTTTCATCGAAATCCTTGTTTTTAACCTAAAATATCGCTTATTTTCAGAGAAATCCCTGGTTTTAACATAAAAAATATCGCTTATTTTCCTAGAAATCCCTGTTTTCAACCTAAAGTGTCTCTTATTTTCCTAGAAATCCCTGTTTTTAACCTAAAATGTCGCTTATTTTCATAGAAATCCCTGATTTTAACCTCAAATATCGCTTGTTTTCATAGAAATCCCTGTTTTTAACATAAAATATCGCTTATTTTCATTGAAATCCCTGTTTTTAACCTAAAATATCGCTTATTTTCATAGAAATCCCTGTTTTTCATCTCAAATATCGCTTATTTTCCTCGAAATCCCTGTTTTTAACCTGACATGTCGCTTATTTTCATCGAAATCCCTGTTTTTAACGTTAAATATCGCTTGTTTTCATAGAAATCCCTGTTCTTAACATAAAATATCGCTTATTTTCATGGAAATCCCTGTTCTTAACGTGAAATATCGCTTATTTTCATTGAAATCCCTGTTTTTCACCTCAAATATCGCTTATTTTCATAGAAATCCCTGGTTTTAACATAAAAAATATCGCTTATTTTCATAGAAATCCCTGTTTTTAACCTGAAATATCGCTTGTTTTCATCGAAATCCCTGTTTTTAACGGAAAATGTCGCTTATTTTCCTAGAAATCCCTGTTTTTAACCTCAAATATCACTTATTTTCATAGAAATCCCTGTTTTTAACCTTAAATGTCGCTTATTTTCATAGAAATCCCTTTTCTTACCATGAAATCTTGCTTATTTTCCTAGAAATCCCTGTTTTTAACCTGAAATGTCGCTTATTTTCATCGAAATCCCTGTTTTTAACCTCAAATATCACTCATTTTCATTGAAATCCCTGTTTTTAACATAAAATATCGCTTATTTTCATAGAAATCCCTGTTTTTAACCAAAAATATCACTTATTTTCATCGAAATCCCTGTTTTTCAACAAAAATGATGCTTATTTTCATAGAAATCCCTGTTTTTAACCTGAAATATCACTTATTTTCATAGAAATCCCTGTTTTTAACCTTAAATATCGCTTATTTTCATCGAAATCCCTGTCCTTAACGTTAAATATCGCTTGTTTTCATAGAAATCCCTGTTTTTAACCTAAAATATCGCTTATTTTCATGGAAATCCCTGTTTTTCCCCTTAGATATCGCTTATTTTCATAGAAATCCCTGTTTTTATCCTAAAATATAGCTTATTTTTATAGAAATCCCTGTTTTTAACCCTGTCGCTTGTTTTCATAGAAATCCCTGTTTTAAACCAAAAATATCGCTTATTTTTCAAGAAATCCCTGTTTTTAACCTGAAATATCGCTTATTTTCATATAAATCCCTGTTTCTAATCGAAAATATCGCTTATTTTATTCAAAATCCCTGTGTTTAACCTGAAATATCCCTTTTTTTCGCAGAAATCCCTGTTTTTATCCCAAAATATTGCTTATTTTCATAGAAATACCTGTTTTTAACCAAAAGTATCGCTCATGTTCATCGAAATCAATGTTTTTAACCTGAAAAATTGCGTATTTTCCTAGAAATCCCTGTTTTTAACCTGAAATGTTGCTTATTTTCATAGAAATCCCTGTTTTTAACCTAAAATATCGCTTATTTTCCTAGAAATCCCTGTTTTTATCCTAAAATATCGCTTATTTTCATAGAAATCCCTGTTTTTAACCTAAAATATCGCTTATTTTCATAGAAATCCCTGTTTTTAACTGAAAATATCGCTTATTTTTATAGAAATCCCTGTTTTTCACCTTCAATATCGCTTATTTTCATAGAAATCCCTGTTTTTAACCCAAAATTTTGCTTATTTTCATTGAAATCTCGGTTTTTCACCTAAAATATCACTTATTTTTGTAGAAATCCCTGTTTTTCACCTTAAATATCACTTATTTTCATAGAAATCCCTGTTTTTAACCTAAAATATCACTTATTTTCATTGGAATCCCTGTTTTTAACCTAAAATGTCGCTTATTTTCCTAGAAATCCCTGTTTTTAACCTCAAATATCGCTTATTTTCATAGAAATCCCTGTTCTTAACGTGAAATATCGCTTATTTTCATAGAAATCTCTGGTTTTCACCTGAAATATCACTTATTTTCATAGAAATCCCTGTTTTTAACGTGAAATATCGCTTATTTTCCTCGAAATCCCTGGTTTTAACCTAAAATATCACTTATTTTCCTAGAAATCCTTGTTTTTAACTCTGAAATATCGCTTATTTTCCTAGAAATCCCTGTTTTTAACCTAAAATATCACTTACTGTCCTAGAAATCCCTGTTTTTAACCTAAAATATCGCTTATTTTCATAGAAATCCCGGTTTTTATCCTAAAATATCGCTTATTTTTATAGAAATCCCTGTTTTTCACCTTCAATATCGCTCATTTTCATAGAAATCCCTGTTTTTAACCCAAAATTTTGCTTATTTTCATTGAAATCCCTTTTTTTCACCTAAAATATCGCTTATTTTCATAGAAATTCCTGTTTTTAACCTAAAATGTCGCTTATTTTCATAGAAATCCCTGTTTTTAACTTAAAATATGCCTTATTTTCATCGAAATCCCAGTTTTTCACCTTCAATATCGTTTATTTTCATAGAAATCCCTGTTTTTAACTTAAAATATCGCTTATTTTCATCAAAATCCCTGGTTTTCCCTAAAATATCGCTTATTTTCATAGAAATCCCTGTTTTTAACCTGAAATATCGCTTATTTTCATAGAAATCCCTGTTTTTAACGTTAAATATCGCTTGTTTTCATAGAAATCCCTGTTCTTAACATAAAATATCGCTTATTTTCATGGAAATCCCTGTTCTTAACGTGAAATATCGCTTGTTTTCATTGAAATCCCTGTTTTTAACCTAAAATATCGCTTATTTTCATAGAAATCCCTGTTTTTCATCTCAAATATCGCTTATTTTCCTAGAAATCCCTGTTTTTAACCTTAAATATCGCTTATTTTCATAGAAATCCCTGTTCTTAACATAAAATATTGCTTATTTTCATGGAAATCCCTGTTCTTAACGTGAAATATCGCTTATTTTCATTGAAATCCCTGTTTTTAACCTTAAATATCACTTATTTCCATAAAAATCCCTGTTCTTAACATAAAATATCGCTTATTTTCCTAGAAATCCCTGTTTTTTAACCTGAAATATCGCTTATTTTCATAGGAAACCCTGTTTTTCACTGTCAATATCGCTTATTTTCATAGAAATCCCTGTTTTTCACCTTCAATATCGCTCATTTTCATAGAAATCCCTGTTTTTATCCTAAAATATCTCTTATTTTTATAGAAATCCCTGTTTTTAACCATGAATGTCACTTGTTTTCATGGAAATCCCTGTTTTTAACCGAAAATATCGCTTGTTTTAATTAAAATCCCTGTTTTAAACCTGAAATATTGCTCATTTTCATAGAAATCCCTGTTTTTAACCTCGAATATCGCTTGTTTTCCTAGAAATCCCTGTTTTAACTCTAAAATAACACTTATTTTCATAGAAAATCCCTGTTTTCATCCTAAAATATCCCTTATTTTCATAGAAATCCCTCTTTTTAACCTAAAATATCGCTTACTTTCATCGAAATCCTTGTTTTTAACCTAAAATATCGCTTATTTTCAGAGAAATCCCTGGTTTTAACATAAAAAATATCGCTTATTTTCCTAGAAATCCCTGTTTTCAACCTAAAGTGTCTCTTATTTTCCTAGAAATCCCTGTTTTTAACCTAAAATGTCGCTTATTTTCATAGAAATCCCTGATTTTAACCTCAAATATCGCTTGTTTTCATAGAAATCCCTGTTTTTAACATAAAATATCGCTTATTTTCATTGAAATCCCTGTTTTTAACCTAAAATATCGCTTATTTTCATAGAAATCCCTGTTTTTCATCTCAAATATCGCTTATTTTCCTCGAAATCCCTGTTTTTAACCTGACATGTCGCTTATTTTCATCGAAATCCCTGTTTTTAACGTTAAATATCGCTTGTTTTCATAGAAATCCCTGTTCTTAACATAAAATATCGCTTATTTTCATGGAAATCCCTGTTCTTAACGTGAAATATCGCTTATTTTCATTGAAATCCCTGTTTTTCACCTCAAATATCGCTTATTTTCATAGAAATCCCTGGTTTTAACATAAAAAATATCGCTTATTTTCATAGAAATCCCTGTTTTTAACCTGAAATATCGCTTGTTTTCATCGAAATCCCTGTTTTTAACGGAAAATGTCGCTTATTTTCCTAGAAATCCCTGTTTTTAACCTCAAATATCACTTATTTTCATAGAAATCCCTGTTTTTAACCTTAAATGTCGCTTATTTTCATAGAAATCCCTTTTCTTACCATGAAATCTTGCTTATTTTCCTAGAAATCCCTGTTTTTAACCTGAAATGTCGCTTATTTTCATCGAAATCCCTGTTTTTAACCTCAAATATCACTCATTTTCATTGAAATCCCTGTTTTTAACATAAAATATCGCTTATTTTCATAGAAATCCCTGTTTTTAACCAAAAATATCACTTATTTTCATCGAAATCCCTGTTTTTCAACAAAAATGATGCTTATTTTCATAGAAATCCCTGTTTTTAACCTGAAATATCACTTATTTTCATAGAAATCCCTGTTTTTAACCTTAAATATCGCTTATTTTCATCGAAATCCCTGTCCTTAACGTTAAATATCGCTTGTTTTCATAGAAATCCCTGTTTTTAACCTAAAATATCGCTTATTTTCATGGAAATCCCTGTTTTTCCCCTTAGATATCGCTTATTTTCATAGAAATCCCTGTTTTTATCCTAAAATATAGCTTATTTTTATAGAAATCCCTGTTTTTAACCCTGTCGCTTGTTTTCATAGAAATCCCTGTTTTAAACCAAAAATATCGCTTATTTTTCAAGAAATCCCTGTTTTTAACCTGAAATATCGCTTATTTTCATATAAATCCCTGTTTCTAATCGAAAATATCGCTTATTTTATTCAAAATCCCTGTGTTTAACCTGAAATATCCCTTTTTTTCGCAGAAATCCCTGTTTTTATCCCAAAATATTGCTTATTTTCATAGAAATACCTGTTTTTAACCAAAAGTATCGCTCATGTTCATCGAAATCAATGTTTTTAACCTGAAAAATTGCGTATTTTCCTAGAAATCCCTGTTTTTAACCTGAAATGTTGCTTATTTTCATAGAAATCCCTGTTTTTAACCTAAAATATCGCTTATTTTCCTAGAAATCCCTGTTTTTATCCTAAAATATCGCTTATTTTCATAGAAATCCCTGTTTTTAACCTAAAATATCGCTTATTTTCATAGAAATCCCTGTTTTTAACTGAAAATATCGCTTATTTTTATAGAAATCCCTGTTTTTCACCTTCAATATCGCTTATTTTCATAGAAATCCCTGTTTTTAACCCAAAATTTTGCTTATTTTCATTGAAATCTCGGTTTTTCACCTAAAATATCACTTATTTTTGTAGAAATCCCTGTTTTTCACCTTAAATATCACTTATTTTCATAGAAATCCCTGTTTTTAACCTAAAATATCACTTATTTTCATTGGAATCCCTGTTTTTAACCTAAAATGTCGCTTATTTTCCTAGAAATCCCTGTTTTTAACCTCAAATATCGCTTATTTTCATAGAAATCCCTGTTCTTAACGTGAAATATCGCTTATTTTCATAGAAATCTCTGGTTTTCACCTGAAATATCACTTATTTTCATAGAAATCCCTGTTTTTAACGTGAAATATCGCTTATTTTCCTCGAAATCCCTGGTTTTAACCTAAAATATCACTTATTTTCCTAGAAATCCTTGTTTTTAACTCTGAAATATCGCTTATTTTCCTAGAAATCCCTGTTTTTAACCTAAAATATCACTTACTGTCCTAGAAATCCCTGTTTTTAACCTAAAATATCGCTTATTTTCATAGAAATCCCGGTTTTTATCCTAAAATATCGCTTATTTTTATAGAAATCCCTGTTTTTCACCTTCAATATCGCTCATTTTCATAGAAATCCCTGTTTTTAACCCAAAATTTTGCTTATTTTCATTGAAATCCCTTTTTTTCACCTAAAATATCGCTTATTTTCATAGAAATTCCTGTTTTTAACCTAAAATGTCGCTTATTTTCATAGAAATCCCTGTTTTTAACTTAAAATATGCCTTATTTTCATCGAAATCCCAGTTTTTCACCTTCAATATCGTTTATTTTCCTAGAAATCCCTGTTTTTAACTTAAAATATCGCTTATTTTCATCAAAATCCCTGGTTTTCCCTAAAATATCGCTTATTTTCATAGAAATCCCTGTTTTTAACCTGAAATATCGCTTATTTTCATAGAAATCCCTGTTTTTAACGTTAAATATCGCTTGTTTTCATAGAAATCCCTGTTCTTAACATAAAATATCGCTTATTTTCATGGAAATCCCTGTTCTTAACGTGAAATATCGCTTGTTTTCATTGAAATCCCTGTTTTTAACCTAAAATATCGCTTATTTTCATAGAAATCCCTGTTTTTCATCTCAAATATCGCTTATTTTCCTAGAAATCCCTGTTTTTAACCTTAAATATCGCTTATTTTCATAGAAATCCCTGTTCTTAACATAAAATATTGCTTATTTTCATGGAAATCCCTGTTCTTAACGTGAAATATCGCTTATTTTCATTGAAATCCCTGTTTTTAACCTTAAATATCACTTATTTCCATAAAAATCCCTGTTCTTAACATAAAATATCGCTTATTTTCCTAGAAATCCCTGTTTTTTAACCTGAAATATCGCTTATTTTCATAGGAAACCCTGTTTTTCACTGTCAATATCGCTTATTTTCATAGAAATCCCTGTTTTTCACCTTCAATATCGCTCATTTTCATAGAAATCCCTGTTTTTATCCTAAAATATCTCTTATTTTTATAGAAATCCCTGTTTTTAACCATGAATGTCACTTGTTTTCATGGAAATCCCTGTTTTTAACCGAAAATATCGCTTGTTTTAATTAAAATCCCTGTTTTAAACCTGAAATATTGCTCATTTTCATAGAAATCCCTGTTTTTAACCTCGAATATCGCTTGTTTTCCTAGAAATCCCTGTTTTAACTCTAAAATAACACTTATTTTCATAGAAAATCCCTGTTTTCATCCTAAAATATCCCTTATTTTCATAGAAATCCCTCTTTTTAACCTAAAATATCGCTTACTTTCATCGAAATCCTTGTTTTTAACCTAAAATATCGCTTATTTTCAGAGAAATCCCTGGTTTTAACATAAAAAATATCGCTTATTTTCCTAGAAATCCCTGTTTTTAACCTAAAATGTCGCTTATTTTCATAGAAATCCCTGATTTTAACCTCAAATATCGCTTGTTTTCATAGAAATCCCTGTTTTTAACATAAAATATCGCTTATTTTCATTGAAATCCCTGTTTTTAACCTAAAATATCGCTTATTTTCATAGAAATCCCTGTTTTTCATCTCAAATATCGCTTATTTTCCTCGAAATCCCTGTTTTTAACCTGACATGTCGCTTATTTTCATCGAAATCCCTGTTTTTAACGTTAAATATCGCTTGTTTTCATAGAAATCCCTGTTCTTAACATAAAATATCGCTTATTTTCATGGAAATCCCTGTTCTTAACGTGAAATATCGCTTATTTTCATTGAAATCCCTGTTTTTAACCTCAAATATCGCTTATTTTCATAGAAATCCCTGGTTTTAACCGAAAATATCGCTTATTTTCATAGAAATCCCTGTTTTTAACCTGAAATATCGCTTATTTTCATAGAAATCCCTGTTTTTAACCTGAAATATCGCTTATTTTCATAGAAATCCCTGTTTTTAACCTGAAATATCGCTTATTTTCATAGAAATCCCTGTTTTTCACCTGAAATGTCGCTTATTTTCCTAGAAATCCCTGTTTTTATCCTAAAATATCGCTTATTTTCATAGAAATCCCTGTTTTTAACCTATAATATTGAATATTTTTATAGAAATCCCTGTTTTTAACCATGGATGTCGCTTATTTTCATAGAAATCCCTGTTTTTAACCTAAAATGTCGCTTGTTTTCCTAGAAATCCCTGTTTTTAATCTGAAATATCGCTTATTTTCCTAGAAATCCCTGTTTTTAACCTGAAATATCGCTTATTTTCATACAAATTCCTGTTTTTCCCCTAAAATATCGCTTATTTTCATAGAAATCCCTGATTTTTACCTGAAATATCGCTTATTTTCATCAAAATCCCTGGTTTTCCCCTAAAATATCGCTTATTTTCCTCGAAATCCCTGTTTTTAACCTGAAATATCTCTTATTTTCATAGAAATCCCTGTTTTTAACGTTAAATATCGCTTGTTTTCATAGAAATCCCTGTTCTTAACATAAAATATCGCTTATTTTCATGGAAATCCCTGTTCTTAACGTGAAATATCGCTTATTTTCATGGAAATCCCTGTTTTTAACCTAAAATATCGATTATTTTCATAGAAATCCCTGTTTTTCATCTCAAATATCGCTTATTTTCCTAGAAATCCCTGGTTTTAACCTAAAATATCGCTTATTTTCATAGAAATCCCTGTTCTTAACATAAAATATCGCTTATTTTCATGGAAATCCCTGTTCTTAACCTGAAATATCGCTTATTTTCATTGAAATCCCTGTTTTTAACCTTAAATATCACTTATTTCCATAAAAATCCCTGTTTTTACCGAAAATATCGCTTATTTTCCTAGAAATCCCTGTTTTTAACCTGAAATATCGCTTAATTTCATAGAAATCCCTTTTTTTCACTGTCAATATCGCTTATTTTCATAGAAATCCCTGTTTTTCACCTTCAATATCGCTCATTTTCATAGAAATCCCTGTTTTTATCCTAAAATATCGCTTATTTTTATAGAAATCCCTGTTTTTAACCATGAATGTCACTTGTTTTCATGGAAATCCCTGTTTTTAACCTCAAATATCGCTTGTTTTAATTAAAATCCCTGTTTTAAACCTGAAATATTGCTCATTTTCATAGAAATCCCTGTTTTTAACCTCGAATATCGCTTGTTTTCCTAGAAATCCCTGTTTTAACTCTAAAATAACACTTATTTTCATAGAAAATCCCTGTTTTCATCCTAAAATATCCCTTATTTTCATAGAAATCCCTCTTTTTAACCTAAAATATCGCTTACTTTCATCGAAATCCTTGTTTTTAACCTAAAATATCGCTTATTTTCAGAGAAATCCCTGGTTTTAACATAAAAAATATCGCTTATTTTCCTAGAAATCCCTGTTTTCAACCTAAAGTGTCTCTTATTTTCCTAGAAATCCCTGTTTTTAACCTAAAATGTCGCTTATTTTCATAGAAATCCCTGATTTTAACCTCAAATATCGCTTGTTTTCATAGAAATCCCTGTTTTTAACATAAAATATCGCTTATTTTCATTGAAATCCCTGTTTTTAACCTAAAATATCGCTTATTTTCATAGAAATCCCTGTTTTTCATCTCAAATATCGCTTATTTTCCTCGAAATCCCTGTTTTTAACCTGACATGTCGCTTATTTTCATCGAAATCCCTGTTTTTAACGTTAAATATCGCTTGTTTTCATAGAAATCCCTGTTCTTAACATAAAATATCGCTTATTTTCATGGAAATCCCTGTTCTTAACGTGAAATATCGCTTATTTTCATTGAAATCCCTGTTTTTAACCTCAAATATCGCTTATTTTCATAGAAATCCCTGTTTTTAACCGAAAATATCCCTTATTTTCATAGAAATCCTTGTTTTTAACCTGAAATATCGCTTATTTTCATAGAAATCCCTGTTTTTAACCTGAAATATCGCTTATTTTCATAGAAATCCCTGTTTTTAACCTGAAATATCGCTTATTTTCATAGAAATCCCTGTTTTTCACCTGAAATGTCGCTTATTTTCCTAGAAATCCCTGTTTTTATCCTAAAATATCGCTTATTTTCATAGAAATCCCTGTTTTTAACCTATAATATTGAATATTTTTATAGAAATCCCTGTTTTTAACCATGAATGTCGCTTATTTTCATAGAAATCCCTGTTTTTAACCTAAAATGTCGCTTGTTTTCCTAGAAATCCCTGTTTTTAATCTGAAATATCGCTTATTTTCCTAGAAATCCCTGTTTTTAACCTGAAATATCGCTTATTTTCATAGAAATCCCTGTTTTTCCCCTAAAATATCGCTTATTTTCATAGAAATCCCTGTTTTTCATCTCAAATATCGCTTATTTTCCTAGAAATCCCTGTTTTTAACCTTAAATATCGCTTATTTTCATAGAAATCCCTGTTCTTAACATAAAATATTGCTTATTTTCATGGAAATCCCTGTTCTTAACGTGAAATATCGCTTATTTTCATTGAAATCCCTGTTTTTAACCTTAAATATCACTTATTTCCATAAAAATCCCTGTTCTTAACATAAAATATCGCTTATTTTCCTAGAAATCCCTGTTTTTTAACCTGAAATATCGCTTATTTTCATAGGAAACCCTGTTTTTCACTGTCAATATCGCTTATTTTCATAGAAATCCCTGTTTTTCACCTTCAATATCGCTCATTTTCATAGAAATCCCTGTTTTTATCCTAAAATATCTCTTATTTTTATAGAAATCCCTGTTTTTAACCATGAATGTCACTTGTTTTCATGGAAATCCCTGTTTTTAACCGAAAATATCGCTTGTTTTAATTAAAATCCCTGTTTTAAACCTGAAATATTGCTCATTTTCATAGAAATCCCTGTTTTTAACCTCGAATATCGCTTGTTTTCCTAGAAATCCCTGTTTTAACTCTAAAATAACACTTATTTTCATAGAAAATCCCTGTTTTCATCCTAAAATATCCCTTATTTTCATAGAAATCCCTCTTTTTAACCTAAAATATCGCTTACTTTCATCGAAATCCTTGTTTTTAACCTAAAATATCGCTTATTTTCAGAGAAATCCCTGGTTTTAACATAAAAAATATCGCTTATTTTCCTAGAAATCCCTGTTTTTAACCTAAAATGTCGCTTATTTTCATAGAAATCCCTGATTTTAACCTCAAATATCGCTTGTTTTCATAGAAATCCCTGTTTTTAACATAAAATATCGCTTATTTTCATTGAAATCCCTGTTTTTAACCTAAAATATCGCTTATTTTCATAGAAATCCCTGTTTTTCATCTCAAATATCGCTTATTTTCCTCGAAATCCCTGTTTTTAACCTGACATGTCGCTTATTTTCATCGAAATCCCTGTTTTTAACGTTAAATATCGCTTGTTTTCATAGAAATCCCTGTTCTTAACATAAAATATCGCTTATTTTCATGGAAATCCCTGTTCTTAACGTGAAATATCGCTTATTTTCATTGAAATCCCTGTTTTTAACCTCAAATATCGCTTATTTTCATAGAAATCCCTGGTTTTAACCGAAAATATCGCTTATTTTCATAGAAATCCCTGTTTTTAACCTGAAATATCGCTTATTTTCATAGAAATCCCTGTTTTTAACCTGAAATATCGCTTATTTTCATAGAAATCCCTGTTTTTAACCTGAAATATCGCTTATTTTCATAGAAATCCCTGTTTTTCACCTGAAATGTCGCTTATTTTCCTAGAAATCCCTGTTTTTATCCTAAAATATCGCTTATTTTCATAGAAATCCCTGTTTTTAACCTATAATATTGAATATTTTTATAGAAATCCCTGTTTTTAACCATGGATGTCGCTTATTTTCATAGAAATCCCTGTTTTTAACCTAAAATGTCGCTTGTTTTCCTAGAAATCCCTGTTTTTAATCTGAAATATCGCTTATTTTCCTAGAAATCCCTGTTTTTAACCTGAAATATCGCTTATTTTCATACAAATTCCTGTTTTTCCCCTAAAATATCGCTTATTTTCATAGAAATCCCTGATTTTTACCTGAAATATCGCTTATTTTCATCAAAATCCCTGGTTTTCCCCTAAAATATCGCTTATTTTCCTCGAAATCCCTGTTTTTAACCTGAAATATCTCTTATTTTCATAGAAATCCCTGTTTTTAACGTTAAATATCGCTTGTTTTCATAGAAATCCCTGTTCTTAACATAAAATATCGCTTATTTTCATGGAAATCCCTGTTCTTAACGTGAAATATCGCTTATTTTCATTGAAATCCCTGTTTTTAACCTAAAATATCGATTATTTTCATAGAAATCCCTGTTTTTCATCTCAAATATCGCTTATTTTCCTAGAAATCCCTGGTTTTAACCTAAAATATCGCTTATTTTCATAGAAATCCCTGTTCTTAACATAAAATATCGCTTATTTTCATGGAAATCCCTGTTCTTAACCTGAAATATCGCTTATTTTCATTGAAATCCCTGTTTTTAACCTTAAATATCACTTATTTCCATAAAAATCCCTGTTTTTACCGAAAATATCGCTTATTTTCCTAGAAATCCCTGTTTTTAACCTGAAATATCGCTTAATTTCATAGAAATCCCTTTTTTTCACTGTCAATATCGCTTATTTTCATAGAAATCCCTGTTTTTCACCTTCAATATCGCTCATTTTCATAGAAATCCCTGTTTTTATCCTAAAATATCGCTTATTTTTATAGAAATCCCTGTTTTTAACCATGAATGTCACTTGTTTTCATGGAAATCCCTGTTTTTAACCTCAAATATCGCTTGTTTTAATTAAAATCCCTGTTTTAAACCTGAAATATTGCTCATTTTCATAGAAATCCCTGTTTTTAACCTCGAATATCGCTTGTTTTCCTAGAAATCCCTGTTTTAACTCTAAAATAACACTTATTTTCATAGAAAATCCCTGTTTTCATCCTAAAATATCCCTTATTTTCATAGAAATCCCTCTTTTTAACCTAAAATATCGCTTACTTTCATCGAAATCCTTGTTTTTAACCTAAAATATCGCTTATTTTCAGAGAAATCCCTGGTTTTAACATAAAAAATATCGCTTATTTTCCTAGAAATCCCTGTTTTCAACCTAAAGTGTCTCTTATTTTCCTAGAAATCCCTGTTTTTAACCTAAAATGTCGCTTATTTTCATAGAAATCCCTGATTTTAACCTCAAATATCGCTTGTTTTCATAGAAATCCCTGTTTTTAACATAAAATATCGCTTATTTTCATTGAAATCCCTGTTTTTAACCTAAAATATCGCTTATTTTCATAGAAATCCCTGTTTTTCATCTCAAATATCGCTTATTTTCCTCGAAATCCCTGTTTTTAACCTGACATGTCGCTTATTTTCATCGAAATCCCTGTTTTTAACGTTAAATATCGCTTGTTTTCATAGAAATCCCTGTTCTTAACATAAAATATCGCTTATTTTCATGGAAATCCCTGTTCTTAACGTGAAATATCGCTTATTTTCATTGAAATCCCTGTTTTTAACCTCAAATATCGCTTATTTTCATAGAAATCCCTGTTTTTAACCGAAAATATCCCTTATTTTCATAGAAATCCTTGTTTTTAACCTGAAATATCGCTTATTTTCATAGAAATCCCTGTTTTTAACCTGAAATATCGCTTATTTTCATAGAAATCCCTGTTTTTAACCTGAAATATCGCTTATTTTCATAGAAATCCCTGTTTTTCACCTGAAATGTCGCTTATTTTCCTAGAAATCCCTGTTTTTATCCTAAAATATCGCTTATTTTCATAGAAATCCCTGTTTTTAACCTATAATATTGAATATTTTTATAGAAATCCCTGTTTTTAACCATGAATGTCGCTTATTTTCATAGAAATCCCTGTTTTTAACCTAAAATGTCGCTTGTTTTCCTAGAAATCCCTGTTTTTAATCTGAAATATCGCTTATTTTCCTAGAAATCCCTGTTTTTAACCTGAAATATCGCTTATTTTCATAGAAATCCCTGTTTTTCCCCTAAAATATCGCTTATTTTCATAGAAATCCCTGTTTTTCACCTCAAATATCGCTTATTTTCATCAAAATCCCTGGTTTTCCCCTAAAATATCGCTTATTTTCCTCGAAATCCCTGTTTTTAACCTGAAATATCTCTTATTTTCATAGAAATCCCTGTTTTTAACGTTAAATATCGCTTGTTTTCATAGAAATCCCTGTTCTTAACCTGAAATGTCGCTTATTTTCATGGAAATCCCTGTTCTTAACGTGAAATATCGCTTATTTTCATGGAAATCCCTGTTTTTAACCTAAAATATCGATTATTTTCATAGAAATCCCTGTTTTTCATCTCAAATATCGCTTATTTTCCTAGAAATCCCTGGTTTTAACCTAAAATATCGCTTATTTTCATAGAAATCCCTGTTCTTAACATAAAATATCGCTTATTTTCATGGAAATCCCTGTTCTTAACCTGAAATATCGCTTATTTTCATTGAAATCCCTGTTTTTAACCTTAAATATCACTTATTTCCATAAAAATCCCTGTTTTTACCGAAAATATCGCTTATTTTCCTAGAAATCCCTGTTTTTAACCTGAAATATCGCTTAATTTCATAGAAATCCCTTTTTTTCACTGTCAATATCGCTTATTTTCATAGAAATCCCTGTTTTTCACCTTCAATATCGCTCATTTTCATAGAAATCCCTGTTTTTATCCTAAAATATCGCTTATTTTTATAGAAATCCCTGTTTTTAACCATGAATGTCGCTTGTTTTCATGGAAATCCCTGTTTTTAACCGAAAATATCGCTTGTTTTAATTAAAATCCCTGTTTTAAACCTGAAATATTGCTCATTTTCATAGAAATCCCTGTTTTTAACCTCGAATATCGCTTGTTTTCCTAGAAATCCCTGTTTTAACTCTAAAATAACACTTATTTTCATAGAAAATCCCTGTTTTCATCCTAAAATATCCCTTATTTTCATAGAAATCCCTGTTTTTCATCTCAAATATCGCTTACTTTAATCGAAATCCTTGTTTTTAACCTCAAATATCGCTTATTTTCATAGAAATCCCTGGTTTTAACCTAAAATATCACTTATTTTCAGAGAAATCCCTGGTTTTAACATAAAAAATATCGCTTATTTTCATAGAAATCCCTGTTTTTAACCTCAAATATCGCTTGTTTTCCTAGAAATCCCTGTTTTCAACCTAAAATGTCGCTTATTTTCATAGAAATCCCTGTTTTTCACCTTCAATATCGCTCATTTTCATAGAAATCCCTGTTTTTAACCTGAAATATCGCTTATTTTCATAGAAATCCCTGTTCTTAACCTGAAATATCTCTTATTTTCATAGAAATCCCGGTTTTTAACCTCAAATATCACTTATTTTCATCGAAATCCCTGGTTTTCAACTAAAATGACGCTTATTTTCATAGAAATCCCTGTTTTTAACCTGAAATATCACTTATTTTCTTCGAAATCCCTGTTTTTAACGTGAAATATCGCTTATTTTCATCGAAATCCCTCTTCTTAACGTTAAATATCGCTTGTTTTCATAGAAATCCCTGTTTTTAACCTAAAATATCGCTTATTTTCATGGAAATCCCTGTTTTTCCCCTTAGATATCGCTTATTTTCATAGAAATCCCTGTTTTTATCCTAAAATATCGCATATTTTTATAGAAATCCCTGTTTTTAACCATGAATGTCGCTTGTTTTCATAGAAATCCCTGTTCTTAACGTGAAATATCGCTTATTTTCATAGAAATTCCTGTTTTTAACCTCAAATATCGCTTATTTTCATAGAAATCCCTGATTTTAACCTGAAATCTCACTTATTTTCATACAAATCCCTGTTTTTCCCCTAAAATATCGCTTGTTTTCATAGAAATCCCTGTTTTTCACCTTCAATATCGCTTATTTTCATAGAAATCCCTGGTTTTCCCCTAAAATATCGCTTATTTTCATAGAAATCCCTGTTTTTCACCTCAAATATCGCTTATTTTCATTGAAATCCCTGTTTTTAACCTGAAATATCGCTTATTTTCATCGAAATCCCTGTTTTTAACCTGAAATGTCGCTTATTTTTCTAGAAATCCCTGTTTTTAACCTTAAATATCGCTTATTTTCATGGAAATCCCTGTTTTGAACCTGAAATATCGCTTGTTTTCATAGAAATCCCTGTTCTTAACGTGAAATATCGCTTGTTTTCATAGAAATCCCTGTTTTTAACCTCAAATATCACTTATTTTCATTGAAATCCCTGTTTTTAACTTAAAATATCGCTTATTTTCAAACAAATCCCTGGTTTTAACCTAAAATATCGCTTATTTTCATAGAAATCCCTGTTCTTAACGTGAAATATCGCTTATTTTCATAGAAATCCCTGTTTTTAACCTAAAATATTGTTTATTTTCATAGAAATCCCTCTTTTTAGCGTGAAATATCGCTTATTTTCATCGAAATCCCTGTTTTTATCCTAAAATATCGCTTATTTTTATAGAAATCCCTGTTTTTAACCCTGAATGTCGCTTGTTTTCACAGAAATCCCTGTTTTTATCCCAAAATATCGCTTATTTTCATAGAAATACCTGTTTTTAACCAAAAGTATCGCTCATGTTCATCGAAATCAATGTTTTTAACCTGAAAAATTGCGTATTTTCCTAGAAATCCCTGTTTTTAACCTGAAATGTTGCTTATTTTCATAGAAATCCCTGTTTTTAACCTAAAATATCGCTTATTTTCCTAGAAATCCCGGTTTTTAACCTCAAATATCACTTACTGTCCTAGAAATCCCTGATTTTAACCTAAAATATCGCTTATTTTCATAGAAATCCCTGTTTTTAACTGAAAATATCGCTTATTTTTATAGAAATCCCTGTTTTTCACCTTCAATATCGCTTATTTTCTTTGAAATCCCTGTTTTTAACCTCAAATATCGCTTGTTTTCCTAGAAATCCCTGTTTTAACTCTAAAATAACTCTTATTTTCATAGAAATCCCTGTTTTCATCCTAAAATATCCATTATTTTCATTGAAATACCTGTTTTTGACCTCAAATATCGCTCATTTTCATAGAAATCCCTGTTTTTAACCTAAAATATCGCTTATTTTCATCGAAATCCTTGTTTTTAACCTCAAATATCGCTTATTTTCATAGAAATCCCTGGTGTTCCCCTAAAATATCGCTTATTTTCATCGAAATCCCTGTTTTTAACCTGAAATATCGCTTGTTTTCATAGAAATCCCTGTTTTCAACCTAAAATGTCGCTTGTTTTCCTAGAAATCCCTGTTTTTAACCTGAAATATCGCTTATTTTCCTAGAAATCCCTGGTTTTAACCTGAAATATCGCTTACTTTGATGGAAATCCCTGTTTTTAACCTAAAATATCACTTATTTTCATAAAAATCCCTGGTTTTAACATAAAATATCGCTTATTTTCATCGAAATCCCTGTTTTTAACCTGAAATATCGCTTATTTTCGTAGAAATCCCTGTTTTTAACCTAAAATATCGCTTATTTTCATAGAAATCCCTGTTTTTAACCTCAAATATCGCTTATTTTCATAGAAATCCCTGTTCTTAACGTGAAATATCGCTTATTTTCATAGAAATCTCTGGTTTTCACCTGAAATATCACTTATTTTCATAGAAATCCCTGTTTTTAACCTGAAATGTCGCTTATTTTCATCGAAATCCCTGTTTTTAACCTCAAATATCATTCATTTTCATTGAAATCCCTGTTTTTAACCTAAAATATCGCTTATTTTCATCGAAATCCCTGTTTTTAACCTCAAATATCACTTATTTTCATCGAAATCCCTGTTTTTCAACTAAAATGACGCTTATTTTCATAGAAATCCCTGTTTTTAACCTGAAATATCACTTATTTTCATAGAAATCCCTGTTTTTAACCTAAAATATCGCTTATTTTCTTCGAAATCCCTGTTCTTAACGTTAAATATCGCTTGTTTTCATAGAAATCCCTGTTTTTAACCTAAAATATCGCTTATTTTCATGGAAATCCCTGTTTTTCCCCTTAGATATCTCTTATTTTCTTCGAAATCCCTGTTTTTATCCTAAAATATCGCTTATTTTTGTAGAAATCCCTGTTTTTAACAATGAATGTCGCTTGTTTTCATAGAAATCCCTTTTCTTAACGTGAAATATCGCTTATTTTCATAGAAATTCCTGTTTTTAACCTCAAATATCGCTTATTTTCATCGAAATCCCTGTTTTTAACCTCAAATATCACTTATTTTCATTGAAATCCCTGTTTTTAACTTAAAATATCGCTTATTTTCATAGAAATCCCTGTTTTTAACGTTAAATATCCCTTATTTTCATCGAAATCCCTGTTTTTAACCTCAAATATCACTTATTTTCATCGAAATCCCTGTTTTTCAACTAAAATGACGCTTATTTTCATAGAAATCCCTGTTTTTAACCTGAAATATCACTTATTTTCATAGAAATCCCTGTTTTTAACCTAAAATATCGCTTATTTTCATAGAAATCCCTGTTCTTAACGTTAAATATCGCTTATTTTCATGGAAATCCCTGTTTTTCCCCTTAGATATCTCTTATTTTCATAGAAATCCCTGTTTTTATCCTAAAATATCGCTTATTTTTATAGAAATCCCTGTTTTTAACAATGAATGTCGCTTGTTTTCATAGAAATCCCTGTTCTTAACATGAAATATCGCTTATTTTCATAGAAATTCCTGTTTTTAACCTCAAATATCGCTTATTTTCATAGAAATCCCTGTTTTTAACCTCAAATATCACTTATTTTCATTGAAAACCCTGTTTTTAACTTAAAATATCGCTTATTTTCATAGAAATCCCTGTTTTTAACGTTAAATATCCCTTATTTTCATAGAAATCCCTGTTCTTAACCTGAAATATCGCTTATTTTCATAGAAATCCCTGTTCTTAACGTGAAATATCGCTTATTTTCATAGAAATCCCTGTTTTTAATCGAAAATATCGCTTATTTTATTCAAAATCCCTGTGTTTAACCTGAAATATCCCTTTTTTTCACAGAAATCCCTGTTTTTATCCCAAAATATCGCTTATTTTCATAGAAATACCTGTTTTTAACCAAAAGTATCGCTCATGTTCATCGAAATCAATGTTTTTAACCTGAAAAATTGCGTATTTTCCTAGAAATCCCTGTTTTTAACCTGAAATGTTGCTTTTTTTCATAGAAATCCCTGTTTTCAACCTAAAATATCGCTTATTTTCCTAGAAATCCCGGTTTTTAACCTCAAATATCACTTACTGTCCTAGAAATCCCTGTTTTTAACCTAAAATATCGCTTATTTTCATAGAAATCCCTGTTTTTAACTGAAAATATCGCTTATTTTACTAGAAATCCCTGTTTTTCACATTCAATATCGCTTTTTTTCATAGAAATCCCTGTTTTTAACCATGAATGTTGCTTATTTTCATTGAAATCCTGGTTTTTCACCTAAAATATCACTTATTTTCGTAGAAATCCCTGTTTTTCACCTGAAATATCGCTTATTTTCATAGAAATCCCTGTTTTTAACCTCAAATATCACTTATTTTCCTCGAAATCCCTGTTTTTAACCTAAAATGTCGCTTATTTTCATTGGAATCCCTGTTTTTAACCTCAAATATCGCTTATTTTCATAGAAATCCCTGTTTTTCATCTCAAATATCGCTTATTTTCCTAGAAATCCCTGTTTTTAACTAAAATATCGCTTATTTTCATAGAAATCCCTGTTTTTAACGTTAAATATCGCTTGTTTTCATAGAAATCCCTGTTCTTATCATAAAATATCGCTTATTTTCATGGAAATCCCTGTTCTTAACCTGAAATATCGCTTATTTTCATTGAAATCCCTGTTTTTAACCTAAAATATCGCTTATTTTCATAGAAATCCCTGTTTTTCATCTCAAATATCGCTTATTTTCCCAGAAATCCCTGTTTTTAACCTAAAATATCGCTTATTTTCATAGAAATCCCTGTTTTTCATCTCAAATATCGCTTATTTTCATCGAAATCCCTGTTTTTAACCTTAAATATCACTTATTTCCATAAAAATCCCTGTTTTTACTGAAAATATCGCTTATTTTCCTAGAAATCCCAGTTTTTTAACCTGAAATATCGCTTATTTTCATAGAAATCCCTGTTTTTCACCGTCAATATCGCTTATTTTCATAGAAATCCCTGTTTTTCCCCTGAAATATCGCTCATTCTCATAGAAATCCCAGTTTTTATCCTAAAATATCGCTTATTTTTATAGAAATCCCTGTTTTTAACCATGAATGTCGCTTGTTTTCATGGAAATCCCTGTTTTTAATCTAAAATATCGCTTATTTTAATTAAAATCCCTGTTTTAAACCTGAAATATTGCTCATTTTCATAGAAATCCCTGTTTTTAACCTCGAATATCGCTTGTTTTCCTAGAAATCCCTGTTTTAACTCTAAAATAACTCTTATTTTCATAGAAATCCCTGTTTTCATCCTAAAATATCCCTTATTTTCATTGAAATACCTGTTTTTAACCTCAAATATCGCTTATTTTCATAGAAATCCCTGTTTTTAACCTCAAATATCACTTATTTTCATCGAAATCCCTGTTTTTCCCCTAAAATATCTCTTGTTTTCATAGAAATCCCTGGTTTTAACCTGAAATATCGCTTATTTTCATCGAAATCCCTGGTTTTCCCCTAAAATATCGCTTATTTTCATAGAAATCCCTGTTTTTAACCTAAAATATCGCTTATTTTCATTGAAATCCCTGTTTTTAACCTGAAATATCGCTTATTTTCATCGAAATCCCTGTTTTTAACCTGAAATGTCGCTTATTTTTCTAGAAATCCCTGTTTTTAACCTTAAGTATCGCTTATTTTCATGGAAATCCCTGTTTTTAACCTGAAATATCGCTTATTTTCATAGAAATCCCTGTTCTTAACATAAAATATTGCTTATTTTCATGGAAATCCCTGTTCTTAACGTGAAATATCGCTTATTTTCATTGAAATCCCTGTTTTTAACCTTAAATATCACTTATTTCCATAAAAATCCCTGTTCTTAACATAAAATATCGCTTATTTTCCTAGAAATCCCTGTTTTTTAACCTGAAATATCGCTTATTTTCATAGGAAACCCTGTTTTTCACTGTCAATATCGCTTATTTTCATAGAAATCCCTGTTTTTCACCTTCAATATCGCTCATTTTCATAGAAATCCCTGTTTTTATCCTAAAATATCTCTTATTTTTATAGAAATCCCTGTTTTTAACCATGAATGTCACTTGTTTTCATGGAAATCCCTGTTTTTAACCGAAAATATCGCTTGTTTTAATTAAAATCCCTGTTTTAAACCTGAAATATTGCTCATTTTCATAGAAATCCCTGTTTTTAACCTCGAATATCGCTTGTTTTCCTAGAAATCCCTGTTTTAACTCTAAAATAACACTTATTTTCATAGAAAATCCCTGTTTTCATCCTAAAATATCCCTTATTTTCATAGAAATCCCTCTTTTTAACCTAAAATATCGCTTACTTTCATCGAAATCCTTGTTTTTAACCTAAAATATCGCTTATTTTCAGAGAAATCCCTGGTTTTAACATAAAAAATATCGCTTATTTTCCTAGAAATCCCTGTTTTTAACCTAAAATGTCGCTTATTTTCATAGAAATCCCTGATTTTAACCTCAAATATCGCTTGTTTTCATAGAAATCCCTGTTTTTAACATAAAATATCGCTTATTTTCATTGAAATCCCTGTTTTTAACCTAAAATATCGCTTATTTTCATAGAAATCCCTGTTTTTCATCTCAAATATCGCTTATTTTCCTCGAAATCCCTGTTTTTAACCTGACATGTCGCTTATTTTCATCGAAATCCCTGTTTTTAACGTTAAATATCGCTTGTTTTCATAGAAATCCCTGTTCTTAACATAAAATATCGCTTATTTTCATGGAAATCCCTGTTCTTAACGTGAAATATCGCTTATTTTCATTGAAATCCCTGTTTTTAACCTCAAATATCGCTTATTTTCATAGAAATCCCTGGTTTTAACCGAAAATATCGCTTATTTTCATAGAAATCCCTGTTTTTAACCTGAAATATCGCTTATTTTCATAGAAATCCCTGTTTTTAACCTGAAATATCGCTTATTTTCATAGAAATCCCTGTTTTTAACCTGAAATATCGCTTATTTTCATAGAAATCCCTGTTTTTCACCTGAAATGTCGCTTATTTTCCTAGAAATCCCTGTTTTTATCCTAAAATATCGCTTATTTTCATAGAAATCCCTGTTTTTAACCTATAATATTGAATATTTTTATAGAAATCCCTGTTTTTAACCATGGATGTCGCTTATTTTCATAGAAATCCCTGTTTTTAACCTAAAATGTCGCTTGTTTTCCTAGAAATCCCTGTTTTTAATCTGAAATATCGCTTATTTTCCTAGAAATCCCTGTTTTTAACCTGAAATATCGCTTATTTTCATACAAATTCCTGTTTTTCCCCTAAAATATCGCTTATTTTCATAGAAATCCCTGATTTTTACCTGAAATATCGCTTATTTTCATCAAAATCCCTGGTTTTCCCCTAAAATATCGCTTATTTTCCTCGAAATCCCTGTTTTTAACCTGAAATATCTCTTATTTTCATAGAAATCCCTGTTTTTAACGTTAAATATCGCTTGTTTTCATAGAAATCCCTGTTCTTAACATAAAATATCGCTTATTTTCATGGAAATCCCTGTTCTTAACGTGAAATATCGCTTATTTTCATGGAAATCCCTGTTTTTAACCTAAAATATCGATTATTTTCATAGAAATCCCTGTTTTTCATCTCAAATATCGCTTATTTTCCTAGAAATCCCTGGTTTTAACCTAAAATATCGCTTATTTTCATAGAAATCCCTGTTCTTAACATAAAATATCGCTTATTTTCATGGAAATCCCTGTTCTTAACGTGAAATATCGCTTATTTTCATTGAAATCCCTGTTTTTAACCTTAAATATCACTTATTTCCATAAAAATCCCTGTTTTTACCGAAAATATCGCTTATTTTCCTAGAAATCCCTGTTTTTAACCTGAAATATCGCTTAATTTCATAGAAATCCCTTTTTTTCACTGTCAATATCGCTTATTTTCATAGAAATCCCTGTTTTTCACCTTCAATATCGCTCATTTTCATAGAAATCCCTGTTTTTATCCTAAAATATCGCTTATTTTTATAGAAATCCCTGTTTTTAACCATGAATGTCACTTGTTTTCATGGAAATCCCTGTTTTTAACCTCAAATATCGCTTGTTTTAATTAAAATCCCTGTTTTAAACCTGAAATATTGCTCATTTTCATAGAAATCCCTGTTTTTAACCTCGAATATCGCTTGTTTTCCTAGAAATCCCTGTTTTAACTCTAAAATAACACTTATTTTCATAGAAAATCCCTGTTTTCATCCTAAAATATCCCTTATTTTCATAGAAATCCCTCTTTTTAACCTAAAATATCGCTTACTTTCATCGAAATCCTTGTTTTTAACCTAAAATATCGCTTATTTTCAGAGAAATCCCTGGTTTTAACATAAAAAATATCGCTTATTTTCCTAGAAATCCCTGTTTTCAACCTAAAGTGTCTCTTATTTTCCTAGAAATCCCTGTTTTTAACCTAAAATGTCGCTTATTTTCATAGAAATCCCTGATTTTAACCTCAAATATCGCTTGTTTTCATAGAAATCCCTGTTTTTAACATAAAATATCGCTTATTTTCATTGAAATCCCTGTTTTTAACCTAAAATATCGCTTATTTTCATAGAAATCCCTGTTTTTCATCTCAAATATCGCTTATTTTCCTCGAAATCCCTGTTTTTAACCTGACATGTCGCTTATTTTCATCGAAATCCCTGTTTTTAACGTTAAATATCGCTTGTTTTCATAGAAATCCCTGTTCTTAACATAAAATATCGCTTATTTTCATGGAAATCCCTGTTCTTAACGTGAAATATCGCTTATTTTCATTGAAATCCCTGTTTTTAACCTCAAATATCGCTTATTTTCATAGAAATCCCTGTTTTTAACCGAAAATATCCCTTATTTTCATAGAAATCCTTGTTTTTAACCTGAAATATCGCTTATTTTCATAGAAATCCCTGTTTTTAACCTGAAATATCGCTTATTTTCATAGAAATCCCTGTTTTTAACCTGAAATATCGCTTATTTTCATAGAAATCCCTGTTTTTCACCTGAAATGTCGCTTATTTTCCTAGAAATCCCTGTTTTTATCCTAAAATATCGCTTATTTTCATAGAAATCCCTGTTTTTAACCTATAATATTGAATATTTTTATAGAAATCCCTGTTTTTAACCATGAATGTCGCTTATTTTCATAGAAATCCCTGTTTTTAACCTAAAATGTCGCTTGTTTTCCTAGAAATCCCTGTTTTTAATCTGAAATATCGCTTATTTTCCTAGAAATCCCTGTTTTTAACCTGAAATATCGCTTATTTTCATAGAAATCCCTGTTTTTCCCCTAAAATATCGCTTATTTTCATAGAAATCCCTGTTTTTCACCTCAAATATCGCTTATTTTCATCAAAATCCCTGGTTTTCCCCTAAAATATCGCTTATTTTCCTCGAAATCCCTGTTTTTAACCTGAAATATCTCTTATTTTCATAGAAATCCCTGTTTTTAACGTTAAATATCGCTTGTTTTCATAGAAATCCCTGTTCTTAACATAAAATATCGCTTATTTTCATGGAAATCCCTGTTCTTAACGTGAAATATCGCTTATTTTCATGGAAATCCCTGTTTTTAACCTAAAATATCGATTATTTTCATAGAAATCCCTGTTTTTCATCTCAAATATCGCTTATTTTCCTAGAAATCCCTGGTTTTAACCTAAAATATCGCTTATTTTCATAGAAATCCCTGTTCTTAACATAAAATATCGCTTATTTTCATGGAAATCCCTGTTCTTAACCTGAAATATCGCTTATTTTCATTGAAATCCCTGTTTTTAACCTTAAATATCACTTATTTCCATAAAAATCCCTGTTTTTACCGAAAATATCGCTTATTTTCCTAGAAATCCCTGTTTTTAACCTGAAATATCGCTTAATTTCATAGAAATCCCTTTTTTTCACTGTCAATATCGCTTATTTTCATAGAAATCCCTGTTTTTCACCTTCAATATCGCTCATTTTCATAGAAATCCCTGTTTTTATCCTAAAATATCGCTTATTTTTATAGAAATCCCTGTTTTTAACCATGAATGTCGCTTGTTTTCATGGAAATCCCTGTTTTTAACCGAAAATATCGCTTGTTTTAATTAAAATCCCTGTTTTAAACCTGAAATATTGCTCATTTTCATAGAAATCCCTGTTTTTAACCTCGAATATCGCTTGTTTTCCTAGAAATCCCTGTTTTAACTCTAAAATAACACTTATTTTCATAGAAAATCCCTGTTTTCATCCTAAAATATCCCTTATTTTCATAGAAATCCCTGTTTTTCATCTCAAATATCGCTTACTTTAATCGAAATCCTTGTTTTTAACCTCAAATATCGCTTATTTTCATAGAAATCCCTGGTTTTAACCTAAAATATCACTTATTTTCAGAGAAATCCCTGGTTTTAACATAAAAAATATCGCTTATTTTCATAGAAATCCCTGTTTTTAACCTCAAATATCGCTTGTTTTCCTAGAAATCCCTGTTTTCAACCTAAAATGTCGCTTATTTTCATAGAAATCCCTGTTTTTCACCTTCAATATCGCTCATTTTCATAGAAATCCCTGTTTTTAACCTGAAATATCGCTTATTTTCATAGAAATCCCTGTTCTTAACCTGAAATATCTCTTATTTTCATAGAAATCCCGGTTTTTAACCTCAAATATCACTTATTTTCATCGAAATCCCTGGTTTTCAACTAAAATGACGCTTATTTTCATAGAAATCCCTGTTTTTAACCTGAAATATCACTTATTTTCTTCGAAATCCCTGTTTTTAACGTGAAATATCGCTTATTTTCATCGAAATCCCTCTTCTTAACGTTAAATATCGCTTGTTTTCATAGAAATCCCTGTTTTTAACCTAAAATATCGCTTATTTTCATGGAAATCCCTGTTTTTCCCCTTAGATATCGCTTATTTTCATAGAAATCCCTGTTTTTATCCTAAAATATCGCATATTTTTATAGAAATCCCTGTTTTTAACCTAAAATGTCGCTTGTTTTCCTAGAAATCCCTGTTTTTAATCTGAAATATCGCTTATTTTCCTAGAAATCCCTGTTTTTAACCTCAAATATCGCTTATTTTCATAGAAATCCCTGATTTTAACCTGAAATCTCACTTATTTTCATACAAATCCCTGTTTTTCCCCTAAAATATCGCTTGTTTTCATAGAAATCCCTGTTTTTCACCTTCAATATCGCTTATTTTCATAGAAATCCCTGGTTTTCCCCTAAAATATCGCTTATTTTCATAGAAATCCCTGTTTTTCACCTCAAATATCGCTTATTTTCATTGAAATCCCTGTTTTTAACCTGAAATATCGCTTATTTTCATCGAAATCCCTGTTTTTAACCTGAAATGTCGCTTATTTTTCTAGAAATCCCTGTTTTTAACCTTAAATATCGCTTATTTTCATGGAAATCCCTGTTTTGAACCTGAAATATCGCTTGTTTTCATAGAAATCCCTGTTCTTAACGTGAAATATCGCTTGTTTTCATAGAAATCCCTGTTTTTAACCTCAAATATCACTTATTTTCATTGAAATCCCTGTTTTTAACTTAAAATATCGCTTATTTTCAAACAAATCCCTGGTTTTAACCTAAAATATCGCTTATTTTCATAGAAATCCCTGTTCTTAACGTGAAATATCGCTTATTTTCATAGAAATCCCTGTTTTTAACCTAAAATATTGTTTATTTTCATAGAAATCCCTCTTTTTAGCGTGAAATATCGCTTATTTTCATCGAAATCCCTGTTTTTATCCTAAAATATCGCTTATTTTTATAGAAATCCCTGTTTTTAACCCTGAATGTCGCTTGTTTTCACAGAAATCCCTGTTTTTATCCCAAAATATCGCTCATTTTCATAGAAATACCTGTTTTTAACCAAAAGTATCGCTCATGTTCATCGAAATCAATGTTTTTAACCTGAAAAATTGCGTATTTTCCTAGAAATCCCTGTTTTTAACCTGAAATGTTGCTTATTTTCATAGAAATCCCTGTTTTTAACCTAAAATATCGCTTATTTTCCTAGAAATCCCGGTTTTTAACCTCAAATATCACTTACTGTCCTAGAAATCCCTGATTTTAACCTAAAATATCGCTTATTTTCATAGAAATCCCTGTTTTTAACTGAAAATATCGCTTATTTTTATAGAAATCCCTGTTTTTCACCTTCAATATCGCTTATTTTCGTAGAAATCCCTGTTTTTAACCTCGAATATCGCTTGTTTTCCTAGAAATCCCTGTTTTAACTCTAAAATAACTCTTATTTTCATAGAAATCCCTGTTTTCATCCTAAAATATCCATTATTTTCATTGAAATACCTGTTTTTGACCTCAAATATCGCTCATTTTCATAGAAATCCCTGTTTTTAACCTAAAATATCGCTTATTTTCATCGAAATCCTTGTTTTTAACCTCAAATATCGCTTATTTTCATAGAAATCCCTGGTGTTCCCCTAAAATATCGCTTATTTTCATAGAAATCCCTGGTTTTAACATAAGAAATATCGCTTATTTTCATCGAAATCCCTGTTTTTAACCTGAAATATCGCTTGTTTTCATAGAAATCCCTGTTTTCAACCTAAAATGTCGCTTGTTTTCCTAGAAATCCCTGTTTTTAACCTGAAATATCGCTTATTTTCCTAGAAATCCCTGGTTTTAACCTGAAATATCGCTTACTTTGATGGAAATCCCTGTTTTTAACCTAAAATATCACTTATTTTCATAAAAATCCCTGGTTTTAACATAAAATATCGCTTATTTTCATCGAAATCCCTGTTTTTAACCTGAAATATCGCTTATTTTCGTAGAAATCCCTGTTTTTAACCTAAAATATCGCTTATTTTCATAGAAATCCCTGTTTTTAACCTCAAATATCGCTTATTTTCATAGAAATCCCTGTTCTTAACGTGAAATATCGCTTATTTTCATAGAAATCTCTGGTTTTCACCTGAAATATCACTTATTTTCATAGAAATCCCTGTTTTTAACCTGAAATGTCGCTTATTTTCATCGAAATCCCTGTTTTTAACCTCAAATATCATTCATTTTCATTGAAATCCCTGTTTTTAACCTAAAATATCGCTTATTTTCATCGAAATCCCTGTTTTTAACCTCAAATATCACTTATTTTCATCGAAATCCCTGTTTTTCAACTAAAATGACGCTTATTTTCATAGAAATCCCTGTTTTTAACCTGAAATATCACTTATTTTCATAGAAATCCCTGTTTTTAACCTAAAATATCGCTTATTTTCTTCGAAATCCCTGTTCTTAACGTTAAATATCGCTTGTTTTCATAGAAATCCCTGTTTTTAACCTAAAATATCGCTTATTTTCATGGAAATCCCTGTTTTTCCCCTTAGATATCTCTTATTTTCTTCGAAATCCCTGTTTTTATCCTAAAATATCGCTTATTTTTGTAGAAATCCCTGTTTTTAACAATGAATGTCGCTTGTTTTCATAGAAATCCCTTTTCTTAACGTGAAATATCGCTTATTTTCATAGAAATTCCTGTTTTTAACCTCAAATATCGCTTATTTTCATCGAAATCCCTGTTTTTAACCTCAAATATCACTTATTTTCATTGAAATCCCTGTTTTTAACTTAAAATATCGCTTATTTTCATAGAAATCCCTGTTTTTAACGTTAAATATCCCTTATTTTCATCGAAATCCCTGTTTTTAACCTCAAATATCACTTATTTTCATCGAAATCCCTGTTTTTCAACTAAAATGACGCTTATTTTCATAGAAATCCCTGTTTTTAACCTGAAATATCACTTATTTTCATAGAAATCCCTGTTTTTAACCTAAAATATCGCTTATTTTCATAGAAATCCCTGTTCTTAACGTTAAATATCGCTTATTTTCATGGAAATCCCTGTTTTTCCCCTTAGATATCTCTTATTTTCATAGAAATCCCTGTTTTTATCCTAAAATATCGCTTATTTTTATAGAAATCCCTGTTTTTAACAATGAATGTCGCTTGTTTTCATAGAAATCCCTGTTCTTAACATGAAATATCGCTTATTTTCATAGAAATTCCTGTTTTTAACCTCAAATATCGCTTATTTTCATAGAAATCCCTGTTTTCATCCTAAAATATCCCTTATTTTCATTGAAATACCTGTTTTTAACCTCAAATATCGCTTATTTTCATAGAAATCCCTGTTTTTAACCTCAAATATCACTTATTTTCATCGAAATCCCTGTTTTTCCCCTAAAATATCTCTTGTTTTCATAGAAATCCCTGGTTTTAACCTGAAATATCGCTTATTTTCATCGAAATCCCTGGTTTTCCCCTAAAATATCGCTTATTTTCATAGAAATCCCTGTTTTTAACCTAAAATATCGCTTATTTTCATTGAAATCCCTGTTTTTAACCTGAAATATCGCTTATTTTCATCGAAATCCCTGTTTTTAACCTGAAATGTCGCTTATTTTTCTAGAAATCCCTGTTTTTAACCTTAAGTATCGCTTATTTTCATGGAAATCCCTGTTTTTAACCTGAAATATCGCTTATTTTCATAGAAATCCCCGGTTTTAACCTCAAATATCGCTTATTTTCATAGAAATCCCTGTTTTTAACCTCAAATATCACTTATTTTCATTGAAATCCCTGTTTTTAACTTAAAATATCGCTTATTTTCATCGAAATCCCTGTTTTTAACGTTAAATATCGCTTGTTTTCATAGAAATCCCTGTCCTTAACATAAAATATCGCTTATTTTCATGGAAATCCCTGTTCTTAACCTGAAATATCGCTTATTTTCATAGAAATCCCTGTTCTTAACGTGAAATATCGCTTATTTTCATAGAAATCCCTGTTTTTAACCTAAAATATTGTTTATTTTCATCGAAATCCCTCTTTTTAATATGAAATATCGCTCATTTTCATCGTAATCCCTGTTTTTATCCTAAAATATCGCTTATTTTTATAGAAATCCCTGTTTTTAACCCTGAATGTCGCTTGTTTTCATAGAAATCCCTGTTTTAAACCAAAAATATCGCTTATTTTCATTATAATCCCTGTTTTTAACCTGAAATATCGCTTATTTTCATATAAATCCCTGTTTTTAATCGAAAATATCGCTTATTTTATTCAAAATCCCTGTGTTTAACCTGAAATATCCCTTTTTTTCACAGAAATCCCTGTTTTTATCCCAAAATATCGCTTATTTTCATAGAAATACCTGTTTTTAACCTTAAATATCGCTCATGTTCATCGAAATCAATGTTTTTAACCTGAAAAATTGCGTATTTTCCTAGAAATCCCTGTTTTTAACCTGAAATCTCGCTTATTTTCATAGAAATCCCTGTTTTTAACTGAAAATATCGCTTATTTTTATAGAAATCCTAGTTTTTCACCTTCAATATCGCTTATTTTCATAGAAATCCCTGTTTTTAACCTAAAATTTTGCTTATTTTCATTGAAATCCCGGTTTTTCACCTAAAATATCACTTATTTTCGTAGAAATCCCTGTTTTTAACCTGAAATATCGCTTATTTTCATAGAAATCCCTGTTTTTAACCTAAAATATCACTTATTTTCCTCGAAATCCCTGTTTTTAACCTCAAATATCGCTTATTTTCATAGAAATCCCTGTTCTTAACGTGAAATATCCCTTATTTTCATCGAAATCCCTGTTTTTAACCTCAAATATCACTTATTTTCATCGAAATCCCTGTTTTTCAACTAAAATGACGCTTATTTTCATAGAAATCCCTGTTTTTAACCTGAAATATCACTTATTTTCATAGAAATCCCTGTTTTTAACCTAAAATATCGCTTATTTTCATAGAAATCCCTGTTCTTAACGTTAAATATCGCTTATTTTCATGGAAATCCCTGTTTTTCCCCTTAGATATCTCTTATTTTCATAGAAATCCCTGTTTTTATCCTAAAATATCGCTTATTTTTATAGAAATCCCTGTTTTTAACAATGAATGTCGCTTGTTTTCATAGAAATCCCTGTTCTTAACATGAAATATCGCTTATTTTCATAGAAATTCCTGTTTTTAACCTCAAATATCGCTTATTTTCATAGAAATCCCTGTTTTTAACCTCAAATATCACTTATTTTCATTGAAAACCCTGTTTTTAACTTAAAATATCGCTTATTTTCATAGAAATCCCTGTTTTTAACGTTAAATATCCCTTATTTTCATAGAAATCCCTGTTCTTAACCTGAAATATCGCTTATTTTCATAGAAATCCCTGTTCTTAACGTGAAATATCGCTTATTTTCATAGAAATCCCTGTTTTTAATCGAAAATATCGCTTATTTTATTCAAAATCCCTGTGTTTAACCTGAAATATCCCTTTTTTTCACAGAAATCCCTGTTTTTATCCCAAAATATCGCTTATTTTCATAGAAATACCTGTTTTTAACCAAAAGTATCGCTCATGTTCATCGAAATCAATGTTTTTAACCTGAAAAATTGCGTATTTTCCTAGAAATCCCTGTTTTTAACCTGAAATGTTGCTTTTTTTCATAGAAATCCCTGTTTTCAACCTAAAATATCGCTTATTTTCCTAGAAATCCCGGTTTTTAACCTCAAATATCACTTACTGTCCTAGAAATCCCTGTTTTTAACCTAAAATATCGCTTATTTTCATAGAAATCCCTGTTTTTAACTGAAAATATCGCTTATTTTACTAGAAATCCCTGTTTTTCACATTCAATATCGCTTTTTTTCATAGAAATCCCTGTTTTTAACCATGAATGTTGCTTATTTTCATTGAAATCCTGGTTTTTCACCTAAAATATCACTTATTTTCGTAGAAATCCCTGTTTTTCACCTGAAATATCGCTTATTTTCATAGAAATCCCTGTTTTTAACCTCAAATATCACTTATTTTCCTCGAAATCCCTGTTTTTAACCTAAAATGTCGCTTATTTTCATTGGAATCCCTGTTTTTAACCTCAAATATCGCTTATTTTCATAGAAATCCCTGTTTTTCATCTCAAATATCGCTTATTTTCCTAGAAATCCCTGTTTTTAACTAAAATATCGCTTATTTTCATAGAAATCCCTGTTTTTAACGTTAAATATCGCTTGTTTTCATAGAAATCCCTGTTCTTATCATAAAATATCGCTTATTTTCATGGAAATCCCTGTTCTTAACCTGAAATATCGCTTATTTTCATTGAAATCCCTGTTTTTAACCTAAAATATCGCTTATTTTCATAGAAATCCCTGTTTTTCATCTCAAATATCGCTTATTTTCCCAGAAATCCCTGTTTTTAACCTAAAATATCGCTTATTTTCATAGAAATCCCTGTTTTTCATCTCAAATATCGCTTATTTTCATCGAAATCCCTGTTTTTAACCTTAAATATCACTTATTTCCATAAAAATCCCTGTTTTTACTGAAAATATCGCTTATTTTCCTAGAAATCCCAGTTTTTTAACCTGAAATATCGCTTATTTTCATAGAAATCCCTGTTTTTCACCGTCAATATCGCTTATTTTCATAGAAATCCCTGTTTTTCCCCTGAAATATCGCTCATTCTCATAGAAATCCCAGTTTTTATCCTAAAATATCGCTTATTTTTATAGAAATCCCTGTTTTTAACCATGAATGTCGCTTGTTTTCATGGAAATCCCTGTTTTTAATCTAAAATATCGCTTATTTTAATTAAAATCCCTGTTTTAAACCTGAAATATTGCTCATTTTCATAGAAATCCCTGTTTTTAACCTCGAATATCGCTTGTTTTCCTAGAAATCCCTGTTTTAACTCTAAAATAACTCTTATTTTCATAGAAATCCCTGTTTTCATCCTAAAATATCCCTTATTTTCATTGAAATACCTGTTTTTAACCTCAAATATCGCTTATTTTCATAGAAATCCCTGTTTTTAACCTCAAATATCACTTATTTTCATACAAATCCCTGTTTTTCCCCTAAAATATCTCTTGTTTTCATAGAAATCCCTGGTTTTAACCTGAAATATCGCTTATTTTCATCGAAATCCCTGGTTTTCCCCTAAAATATCGCTTATTTTCATAGAAATCCCTGTTTTTAACCTAAAATATCGCTTATTTTCATTGAAATCCCTGTTTTTAACCTGAAATATCGCTTATTTTCATCGAAATCCCTGTTTTTAACCTGAAATGTCGCTTATTTTTCTAGAAATCCCTGTTTTTAACCTTAAGTATCGCTTATTTTCATGGAAATCCCTGTTTTTAACCTGAAATATCGCTTATTTTCATAGAAATCCCCGGTTTTAACCTCAAATATCGCTTATTTTCATAGAAATCCCTGTTTTTAACCTCAAATATCACTTATTTTCATTGAAATCCCTGTTTTTAACTTAAAATATCGCTTATTTTCATCGAAATCCCTGTTTTTAACGTTAAATATCGCTTGTTTTCATAGAAATCCCTGTCCTTAACATAAAATATCGCTTATTTTCATGGAAATCCCTGTTCTTAACCTGAAATATCGCTTATTTTCATAGAAATCCCTGTTCTTAACGTGAAATATCGCTTATTTTCATAGAAATCCCTGTTTTTAACCTAAAATATTGTTTATTTTCATCGAAATCCCTCTTTTTAATATGAAATATCGCTCATTTTCATCGTAATCCCTGTTTTTATCCTAAAATATCGCTTATTTTTATAGAAATCCCTGTTTTTAACCCTGAATGTCGCTTGTTTTCATAGAAATCCCTGTTTTAAACCAAAAATATCGCTTATTTTCATTATAATCCCTGTTTTTAACCTGAAATATCGCTTATTTTCATATAAATCCCTGTTTTTAATCGAAAATATCGCTTATTTTATTCAAAATCCCTGTGTTTAACCTGAAATATCCCTTTTTTTCACAGAAATCCCTGTTTTTATCCCAAAATATCGCTTATTTTCATAGAAATACCTGTTTTTAACCTTAAATATCGCTCATGTTCATCGAAATCAATGTTTTTAACCTGAAAAATTGCGTATTTTCCTAGAAATCCCTGTTTTTAACCTGAAATCTCGCTTATTTTCATAGAAATCCCTGTTTTTAACTGAAAATATCGCTTATTTTTATAGAAATCCTAGTTTTTCACCTTCAATATCGCTTATTTTCATAGAAATCCCTGTTTTTAACCTAAAATTTTGCTTATTTTCATTGAAATCCCGGTTTTTCACCTAAAATATCACTTATTTTCGTAGAAATCCCTGTTTTTAACCTGAAATATCGCTTATTTTCATAGAAATCCCTGTTTTTAACCTAAAATATCACTTATTTTCCTCGAAATCCCTGTTTTTAACCTCAAATATCGCTTATTTTCATAGAAATCCCTGTTCTTAACGTGAAATATCGCTTATTTTCGTAGAAATCCCTGGTTTTCACCTGAAATATCACTTGTTTTCCTAGAAATCCCTGTTTTTAACCTGAAATATCGCTTATTTTATTCAAAATCCCTGTTTTTAACCTCAAATATCGCTTATTTTCATAAAAATCCCTGTTTTTAACCTCAAATATCACTTATTTTCCTCGAAATCCCTGTTTTTAACCTGAAATGTCGCTTATTTTCCTAGAAATCCCTGTTTTTAACCTGAAATATCGCTTGTTTTCATAGAAATCCCTGTTCTTAACCTGAAATATCGCTTATTTTCATTGAAATCCCTGTTTTTAACCTCAAATATCGCTTATTTTCATAGAAATCCCTGTTTTTCATCTCAAATATCGCTTATTTTCCTAGAAATCCCTGTTTTTAACCTAAAATATCGATTATTTTCATAGAAATCCCTGTTTTTAACTTTAAATATCACTTATTTCCATAAAAATCCCTGTTTTTACCGAAAATATCGCTTATTTTCCTAGAAATCCCTGTTTTTTAACCTGAAATATCGCTTAATTTCATAGAAATTCCTGTTTTTCACCGTCAATATCGCTTATTTTCACAGAAATCCCTGTTTTTCACCTTCAATATCGCACATTTTCATAGAAATCCCTGTTTTTATCCTAAAATATCGCTTATTTTTATAGAAATCCCTGTTTTTAACCATGAATGTCGCATGTTTTCATGGAAATCCCTGTTTTTAACCTAAAATATCGCTTATTTTAATTAAAATCCCTGTTTTAAACCTGAAATATTGCTCATTTTCATAGAAATCCCTGTTTTTAACCTCGAATATCGCTTGTTTTCCTAGAAATACCTGTTTTAACTCTAAAATAACTCTTATTTTCATAGAAATCCCTGTTTTCATCCTAAAATATCACTTATTTTCATTGAAATACCTGTTTTTCACCTAAAATATCGCTTATTTTCATAGAAATACCTGTTTTTAACCTCAAATATCGCTTATTTTCATCGAAATCCTTGTTTTTAACCTCAAATATCGCTTATTTTCATAGAAATCCCTGGTTTCAACCTAAAATATCGCTTATTTTCATAGAAATCCCTGGTTTTACCATAAAAAATATCGCTTATTTTCATAGAAATCCCTGTTTTTAACCTGAAATATCGCTTGTTTTCATCGAAATCCCTGTTTTCAACCTAAAATGTCGCTTATTTTCCTAGAAATCCCTGTTTTTAACCTCAAATATCACTTATTTTCATAGAAATCCCTGTATTTAACCTTAAATGTCGCTTATTTTCATAGAAATCCCTTTTCTTACCGTGAAATCTTGCTTATTTTCCTAGAAATCCCTGTTTTTAACCTGAAATGTCGCTTATTTTCATCGAAATCCCTGTTTTTAACCTCAAATATCACTCATTTTCATTGAAATCCCTGTTTTTAACATAAAATATCGCTTATTTTCATAGAAATCCCTGTTTTTAACCTCAAATATCACTTATTTTCATCGAAATCCCTGTTTTTCAACTAAAATGATGCTTATTTTCATAGAAATCCCTGTTTTTAATCTGAAATATCACTTATTTTCATAGAAATCCCTGTTTTTAACCTTAAATATCGCTTATTTTCATCGAAATCCCTGTCCTTAACGTTAAATATCGCTTGTTTTCATAGAAATCCCTGTTTATAACCTAAAATATCGCTTATTTTCATGGAAATCCCTGTTTTTCCCCTTAGATATCGCTTATTTTCATAGAAATCCCTGTTTTTATCCTAAAATATAGCTTATTTTTATAGAAATCCCTGTTTTTAACCATGAACGTCGCTTGTTTTCATAGAAATCCCTGGTTTTCCCCTAAAATATCGCTTATTTTCATAGAAATCCCTGTTTTTAACCTAAAATATCGCTTATTTTCATTGAAATCCCTGCTTTTAACCTGAAATATCGCTTATTTTCATCGAAATCCCTGTTTTTAACCTGAAATGTCGCTTATTTTTCTAGAAATCCCTGTTTTTAACCTTAAATATCGCTTATTTTCATGGAAATCCCTGTTTTGAACCTGAAATATCGCTTGTTTTCATAGAAATCCCTGTTCTTAACGTGAAATATCGCTTATTTTCATAGAAATCCCTGTTTTTAACCTCAAATATCACTTATTTTCATTGAAATCCCTGTTTTTAACTTAAAATATCGCTTATTTTCCTAGAAATCCCTGGTTTTAACCTAAAATATCGCTTATTTTCATAGAAATCCCTGGTTTTAACCTAAAATATCCCTTATTTTCATAGAAATCCCTGTTCTTAACCTGAAATATCGCTTATTTTCATAGAAATCCCTGTTTTTAACCTAAAATATTGTTTATTTTCATCGAAATCCCTCTTTTTAACATGAAATATCGCTTATTTTCATCGAAATCCCTGTTTTTATCCTAAAATATCGCTTATTTTTATAGAAATCCCTGTTTTTAACCCTGAATGTCGCTTGTTTTCATAGAAATCCCTGTTTTAAACCAAAAATATCGCTTATTTTCATTATAATCCCTGTTTTTAACCTGAAATATCGCTTATTTTCATATAAATCCCTGTTTCTAATCGAAAATATCGCTTATTTTATTCAAAATCCCTGTGTTTAACCTGAAATATCCCTTTTTTTCACAGAAATCCCTGTTTTTATCCCAAAATATCGCTTATTTTCATAGAAATACCTGTTTTTAACCAAAAGTATCGCTCATGTTCATCGAAATCAATGTTTTTAACCTGAAAAATTGCGTATTTTCCTAGAAATCCCTGTTTTTAACCTGAAATGTTGCTTATTTTCATAGAAATCCCTGTTCTTAACATAAAATATCGCTTATTTTCCTAGAAATCCCTGTTCTTAACCTGAAATATCGCTTATTTTCATTGAAATCCCTGTTTTTCATCTCAAATATCGCTTATTTTCCTAGAAATCCCTGTTTTTAACCTAAAATATCGCTTGTTTTCATAGAAATCCCTGTTTTTAACCTTAAATATCACTTATTTCCATAAAAATCCCTGTTTTTACCGAAAATATCCCTTATTTTCATAGACATCCCTGTTTTCAACCTAAAATATCGCTTGTTTTCATAGAAATCCCTGTTTTTCACCGTCAATATCGCTTATTTTAACAGAAATCCCTTTTTTTTCACCTTCAATATCGCACATTTTCATAGAAATCCCTGTTTTTATCCTAAAATATCGCTTATTTTCATCGAAATCCCTGTTTTTAACCATGAACGTCGCTTGTTTTCATAGAAATCCCTGCTCTTAACGTGAAATATCGCTTATTTTCATAGAAATCCCTGTTTTTCACCTCAAATATCGCTTATTTTCATAGAAATCCCTGTTTTTAACCTCAAATATCACTTATTTTCATACAAATCCCTGTTTTTCCCCTAAAATATCGCTTGTTTTCATAGAAATCCCTGGTTTTAACCTGAAATATCGCTTATTTTCATCGAAATCCCTGGTTTTCCCCTAAAATATCGCTTATTTTCATAGAAATCCCTGTTTTTAACCTCAAATATCGCTTATTTTCATCGAAATCCTTGTTTTTAACCTCAAATATCGCTTATTTTCATAGAAATCCCTGGTTTCAACCTAAAATATCGCTTATTTTCATAGAAATCCCTGGTTTTAACATAAAAAATATCGCTTATTTTCATAGAAATCCCTGTTTTTAACCTGAAATATCGCTTGTTTTCATCGAAATCCCTGTTTTCAACCTAAAATGTCGCTTATTTTCCTAGAAATCCCTGTTTTTAACCTCAAATATCACTTATTTTCATAGAAATCCCTGTTTTTAACCTTAAATGTCGCTTATTTTCATAGAAATCCCTTTTCTTACCGTGAAATCTTGCTTATTTTCCTAGAAATCCCTGTTTTTAACCTGAAATGTCGCTTATTTTCATCGAAATCCCTGTTTTTAACCTCAAATATCACTCATTTTCATTGAAATCCCTGTTTTTAACATAAAATATCGCTTATTTTCATAGAAATCCCTGTTTTTAACCTCAAATATCACTTATTTTCATCGAAATCCCTGTTTTTCAACTAAAATGATGCTTATTTTCATAGAAATCCCTGTTTTTAACCTGAAATATCACTTATTTTCATAGAAATCCCTGTTTTTAACCTTAAATATCGCTTATTTTCATCGAAATCCCTGTCCTTAACGTTAAATATCGCTTGTTTTCATAGAAATCCCTGTTTTTAACCTAAAATATCGCTTATTTTCATGGAAATCCCTGTTTTTCCCCTTAGATATCGCTTATTTTCATAGAAATCCCTGTTTTTATCCTAAAATATAGCTTATTTTTATAGAAATCCCTGTTTTTAACCATGAACGTCGCTTGTTTTCACAGAAATCCCTGCTCTTAACGTGAAATATCGCTTATTTTCATAGAAATCCCTGTTTTTCACCTCAAATATCGCTTATTTTCATAGAAATCCCTGGTTTTAACATAAAAAATATCGCTTATTTTCATAGAAATCCCTGTTTTTAACCTTAAATGTCGCTTATTTTCATAGAAATCCCTTTTCTTACCGTGAAATCTTGCTTATTTTCCTAGAAATCCCTGTTTTTAACCTGAAATGTCGCTTATTTTCATCGAAATCCCTGTTTTTAACCTCAAATATCACTCATTTTCATTGAAATCCCTGTTTTTAACATAAAATATCGCTTATTTTCATAGAAATCCCTGTTTTTAACCAAAAATATCACTTATTTTCATCGAAATCCCTGTTTTTCAACAAAAATGACGCTTATTTTCATAGAAATCCCTGTTTTTAACCTGAAATATCACTTATTTTCATAGAAATCCCTGTTTTTAACCTTAAATATCGCTTATTTTCATCGAAATCCCTGTCCTTAACGTTAAATATCGCTTGTTTTCATAGAAATCCCTGTTTTTAACCTAAAATATCGCTTATTTTCATAGAAATCCCTGTTTTTATCCTAAAATATAGCTTATTTTTATAGAAATCCCTGTTTTTAACCCTGTCGCTTGTTTTCATAGAAATCCCTGTTTTAAACCAAAAATATCGCTTATTTTTCAAGAAATCCCTGTTTTTAACCTGAAATATCGCTTATTTTCATATAAATCCCTGTTTCTAATCGAAAATATCGCTTATTTTATTCAAAATCCCTGTGTTTAACCTGAAATATCCCTTTTTTTCACAGAAATCCCTGTTTTTATCCCAAAATATCGCTTATTTTCATAGAAATACCTGTTTTTAACCAAAAGTATCGCTCATGTTCATCGAAATCAATGTTTTTAACCTGAAAAATTGCGTATTTTCCTAGAAATCCCTGTTTTTAACCTGAAATGTTGCTTATTTTCATAGAAATCCCTGTTTTTAACCTAAAATATCGCTTATTTTCCTAGAAATCCCTGTTTTTATCCTAAAATATCGCTTATTTTCATAGAAATCCCTGTTTTTAACCTAAAATATCGCTTATTTTCATAGAAATCCCTGTTTTTAACTGAAAATATCGCTTATTTTTATAGAAATCCCTGTTTTTCACCTTCAATATCGCTTATTTTCATAGAAATCCCTGTTTTTAACCCAAAATTTTGCTTATTTTCATTGAAATCTCGGTTTTTCACCTAAAATATCACTTATTTTTGTAGAAATCCCTGTTTTTCACCTTAAATATCACTTATTTTCATAGAAATCCCTGTTTTTAACCTAAAATATCACTTATTTTCCTCGGAATCCCTGTTTTTAACCTAAAATGTCGCTTATTTTCATTGGAATCCCTGTTTTTAACCTCAAATATCGCTTATTTTCATAGAAATCCCTGTTCTTAACGTGAAATATCGCTTATTTTCATAGAAATCTCTGGTTTTCACCTGAAATATCACTTATTTTCATAGAAATCCCTGTTTTTAACGTGAAATATCGCTTATTTTCCTCGAAATCCCTGTTTTTAACCTAAAATATCACTTATTTTCCTAGAAATCCTTGTTTTTAACTCTGAAATATCGCTTATTTTCCTAGAAATCCCTGTTTTTAACCTAAAATATCACTTACTGTCCTATAAATCCCTGTTTTTAACCTAAAATATCGCTTATTTTCATAGAAATCCCGGTTTTTAACTGAAAATGTCGCTTATTTTTATAGAAATCCCTGTTTTTCACCTTCAATATCGCTCATTTTCATAGAAATCCCTGTTTTTAACCCAAAATTTTGCTTATTTTCATTGAAATCCCTTTTTTTCACCTAAAATATCGCTTATTTTCATAGAAATTCCTGTTTTTAACCTAAAATGTCGCTTATTTTCATAGAAATCCCTGTTTTTAACTTAAAATATGCCTTATTTTCATAGAAATCCCAGTTTTTCACCTTCAATATCGTTTATTTTCCTAGAAATCCCTGTTTTTAACTTAAAATATCGCTTATTTTCATAGAAATCCCTGTTTTTAACCTGAAATGTCGCTTATTTTCATTGAAATTCCGGTTTTTACCCTCAAATATCGCTTCTTTTCATAGAAATCCCTGTTTTTAACCTCAAATATCACTTATTTTCTTTGAAATCCCTGTTTTTAACCTCAAATATCGCTTCTTTTCATAGAAATTCCTGTTTTTAACCTAAAATATCACTTATTTTCCTCGAAATCCCTGTTTTTAACCTAAAATGTCGCTTATTTTCCTAGAAATCCCAGTTTTTAACCTCAAATATCGCTTATTTTCATAGAAATCCCTGTTTTTAACCTCAAATATCACTTATTTTCATAGAAATCCCTGTTTTTAACCTCAAATATCACTTATTTTCATTGAAATCCCGGTTTTTAACCTCAAATATCGCTTCTTTTCCTAGAAATCCCTGTTCTTAACGTGAAATATCGCTTATTTTCATAGAAATCCCTGGTTTTCACCTGAAATATCACTTATTTTCATAAAAATCCCTGTTCTTAACGTGAAATATCGCTTATTTTCGTAGAAATCCCTGTTTTTAACCTAAAATATCGCTTATTTTCATAGGAATCCCTGTTTTTAACCGAAAATATCGCTTATTTTTCTAGAAATCCCTGTTTTTATCCTAAAATATCGCTTATTTTCCTAGAAATCCCTGTTTTTAACCTAAAATATCGCTTGTTTTCATAGAAATCCCTGGTTTTTAACCTAAAATATCGCTTATTTTCATAGAAATCCCTTTTTTTAACCTCAAATATCACTTATTTTCATACAAATCCCTGTTTTTCCCCTAAAATATCGCTTGTTTTCATAGAAATCCCTGGTTTTAACCTGAAATATCGCTTATTTTCATCGAAATCCCTGGTTTTAACCTCAAATATCGCTTATTTTCATAGAAATCCCTGTTTTTAACCATGAATGTCGCTTGTTTTCATAGAAATCCCTGTTTTTAACCTGAAATGTCGCTTATTTTCCTAGAAATCCCTGTTTTTAACCTGAAATGTTGCTTATTTTTCTAGAAATCCCTGTTTTTAACATTAAATATCGCTTATTTTCATAGAAATACCTATTTTTGAACCTAAAATATCGCTTGTTTTCATAGAAATCCCTGTTCTTAACATGAAATATCGCTTATTTTCATAGAAATCCCTGTTTTTAACCTCAAATATCACTTATTTTAATTGAAATCCCTGTTTTTAACTTAAAATACCGCTTATTTTCCTAGAAATCCCTGTTTTTAACCTAAAATATCACTTATTTTCATAGAAATCCCTGGTTTTCCCCTAAAATATCTCTTATTTTCATAGAAATCCCTGTTCCTAACATAAAATATCGCTTATTTTCCTCGAAATCCCTGTTTTTAACCTGAAAAATCATTTATTTTCATTGAAATCCCTGTTTTTAATCTGAAATATCGCTTATTTTCATAGAAATCCCTGGTTTTAACGTAAAATGTTGCTTATATTCATAGAAATCCCTGTTTTTATACTCAAATATCGCTTATTTTCATAGAAATCCCTGTTTTTAACGTTAAATATCACTTGTTTTCATAGAAATCCCTGTTTTAAACCAAAAATATCGCTTGTTTTCATTATAATCCCTGTTTTTAACCTGAAATATCGCTTATTTTCATATAAATCCCTGTTTTTAATCGAAAATATCGCTTATTTTATTCAAAATCCCTGTGTTTAACCTGAAATATCCCTTTTTTTCACAGAAATCCCTGTTTTTATCCCAAAATATCGCTTATTTTCATAGAAATCCCTGTTTTTAACCTGAAATATCGCTCATTTTCATCGAAATCAATGTTTTTAACCTGAAATATTGCGTATTTTCATAGAAATCCCTGTTTTAAACCTCAAATGTCGCTTATTTTCATAGAAATCCCTGTTTTTATCATTAAATATCGCTCATTTTCATAGATATCCCTGTTTTTAACCTAAAATGTCGCTTATATTCATAGAAATCCCTGTTTTTAACTTAAAATATCGCTTAATTTCATAGAAATCCCTGTTTTTAACCTCAAATATCACTTACTGTGCTAGAAATCCCTGTTTTTAACCTCAAATATCGCTTATTTTCATCGAAATCCCTGTTTTTAACCTTAAATATCGCTTATTTTCATAGAAATCCCTGTTTTTAACCTCAAATATCGCTTATTTTCATAGAAATCCCTGTTTTTAACCTAAAATATCGCTTATTTTCATAGAAATCCCTGTTTTTAACCCAAAATATCACTTGTTTTCATAGAAATCCCTGTTTTTAACCTAAAATGTCGCTTATTTTTCTAGAAATCCCTTTTTTTAACCTGAAATATCGCTTATTTTTATAGAAATCCCTGTTTTTAACCTGAAATATCGCTTATTTTCATAGAAATCCCTGTTTTTAACCCAAAATTTTGCTTATTTTCATAGAAATCCCGGTTTTTCACCTAAAATATCATTTATTTTTGCAGAAATCCCTGTTTTTCACCTTAAATATCGCTTATTTTCCTAGAAATCCCTGTTTTTAACCTGAAATATCGCTTATTTTCCTAGAAATCCCTGTTCTTAACGTGAAATATCGCTTATTTTCATAGAAATCCCTGTTTTTAACCCCAAATATCACTTATTTTCGTAGAAATCCCTGTTTTTAACATAAAATATCGCTTCTTTTTCTAGAAATCCCTGTTTTTAACCTTAAGTATCGCTTATTTTCATGGAAATCCCTGTTTTTAACCTCAAATATCACTTATTTTCATAAAAATCCCTGTTCTTAACGTGAAATATCGCTTATTTTCGTAGAAATCCCTGTTTTTAACCTAAAATATCGCTTGTTTTCATAGAAATCCCTGTTTTTATCCTAAAATATCGCTTATTTTCCTAGAAATCCCTGTTTTTAACCATGAATGTCGCTTGTTTTCATAGAAATCCCTGGTTTTTAACCTAAAATATCGCTTATTTTCATAGAAATCCCTTTTTTTAACCTCAAATATCACTTATTTTCATACAAATCCCTGTTTTTCCCCTAAAATATCGCTTGTTTTCATAGAAATCCCTTTTTTTAACCTCAAATATCGCTTATTTTCATTGAAATCCCTGGTTTTCCCCTAAAATATCGCTTATTTTCATAGAAATCCCTGTTTTTAACCATGAATGTCGCTTGTTTTCATAGAAATCCCTGTTTTTAACCTGAAATGTCGCTTATTTTCCTAGAAATCCCTGTTTTTAACCTGAAATGTTGCTTATTTTTCTAGAAATCCCTGTTTTTAACATTAAATATCGCTTATTTTCATAGAAATACCTGTTTTGAACCTGAAATATCGCTTGTTTTCATAGAAATCCCTGTTCTTAACATGAAATATCGCTTATTTTCATAGAAATACCTGTTTTTAACCTCAAATATCACTTATTTTCATTGAAATCCCTGTTTTTCCACTTCAATATCGCTTATTTTCCTAGAAATCCCTGTTTTTAACCTAAAATATCACTTATTTTCATAGAAATCCCTGGTTTTCCCCTAAAATATCTCTTATTTTCATAGAAATCCCTGTTCTTAACCTCAAATATCGCTTATTTTCCTCGAAATCCCTGTTTTTAACCCAAAATATCATTTATTTTCATAGAAATCCCTGTTTTTAATCTGAAATATCGCTTATTTTCATAGAAATCCCTGTTTTTAACATAAAATGTTGCTTATTTTCATAGAAATCCCTGTTTTTATACTCAAATATCGCTTATTTTCATAGAAATCCCTGTTTTTAACCTCAAATATTGCTTATTTTCCTAGAAATCCCTGTTTTTAACCTCAAATATTGCTTATTTTCCAAGAAATCCCTGTTTTTAACCTAAAATATCCCTTATTTTCATAGAAATCCCTGTTTTTAACAGAAGATATCGATTATTTTCGTAGAAATCCCTGTTTTTCACCTGAAATATTGCTTATTTTCCTAGAAATCCCTGTTTTTCTCCTTTCAATCTCTGTTTTTCTTGTTAAATATGGCTTTTTCAGCCTGAAATCCCTTTTTCTCCCCTTAATTATTGTCATTTTCCTCTTCACTCTGCAGTTTTCTGCTCAAAATCCCTGCTTTTCCCTTTCAATCTGGGTTTTTCTCATAGAAATCCCTGTTTTTCCCCTTCCATCGGGGGTTTTTTTGCTAGAAATCCGTTTTTCTCCTTTAATCTGGAATTTTTCTACCAGAAATCCCCGTTTTTTCCCCTTCCATTGGGTTTTTTTTGCCATAAATCCCTGTTTTTCTCCTTAAATCTGGATTTTTTCTACCAGAAATCCCCGTTTTTTCCCCTTCCATTGGGTTTTTTTTGCTAGAAATCCGTTTTTCTCCTTAAATCTGGATTTTTTCTACCAGAAATCCCCGTTTTTCCCTTTCCTTCGGGATTTTTTTGCTATAAATCCCTGTTTTTCTCCTTAAATCTGGATTTTTTCTACCAGAAATCCCCGTTTTTTCCCTTTCCTTCGGGATTTTTTTGCTATAAATCCCTTTTTTTTCTCCTTAAATCTGGATTTTTTCTACCAGAAATCCCAGTTTTTCCCCTTCCATCCGGGGTTTTCTGCTATAAATCCCTGTTTTTCTCCTTAAATCTGGATTTTTTCTACCTTAAATCCCCGTTTTTCCCTTTCAATCTGGGGTTTCCTGCTCAAACTCCCCGTTTTTCCCCCTCCATCTGAGGTTTTGCCCCGTAACTTTGGCTTCTTATGCTGGCATTCCCTGTTTCTACCCTTCATGATGGGGTTTTTTCCCCACTCCGCACGACGAAATGCTTTCAAGGACGTTATGGGGCATTATGGGACATCGTGGGGCATTATGGGACATTGTGGGGCATTATGGGCTGTGGGGCATTATGGGACGTTATGGGGTTATGGCGTTATGGGGTGTGGGGCATTATGGGCATTATGGGACGTTATGGGGTTATGGCCTTATGGGGTGTGGGGCATTATGGGGCATTATGGGGCATTATGGGCTGTGGGGCATTATGGGGAGTTATGGGGTGTGCGGCATTATGGGGCGTTATAGGACGTTATGGGGCATTATAGGACGTTGTGGGGCATTATGGGATGTGGGGCATTATGGGGAGTTATGGGGTGTGCGGCATTATGGGGCGTTATAGGACGTTATGGGGCATTATAGGACGTTGTGGGGCATTATGGGATGTGGGGCATTATGGGGCATTATGGGGTGTGCGGCATTATGGGGCATTATGGGACATTGTGGGGCATTATGGGGCGTTATGTGGTGTGTGGCATTATGGGACATTGTGGGGCATTATGGGACATTGTTGGGCATTATGGGACGTTATGGGCTGTGGGGCATTATGGGGCATTATGGGGAGTTATGGGCTTTGGGGCATTTTGGGCATTATGGGGTGTGGGGCATTATGGGACATTGTGGGGCATTATGGGCTGTGGGGCATTATGGGGCGTTATGGGCTGTGGGGCATTATGGGGCACTGTGGGGCATTATGGGCTGTGGGGCATTATGGGGAGTTATGGGGTGTGCGGCATTATGGGGCGTTATAGGACGTTATGGGGCATTATAGGACGTTGTGGGGCATTATGGGATGTGGGGCATTATGGGGCATTATGGGGTGTGGGGCATTATGGGACATTGTGGGGCATTATGGGCTGTGGGGCATTATGGGGCATTATGGGGTGTGGGGCATTTTGGGCATTATGGGGCGTTATGGGGTGTGGGGCATTATGGGGCATTATAGGATTTAATGGGGCATTATGTGGTGTAGGCATTATGGGGAGGTATGGGATGTGCGGCATTATGGGGCATTATAGGACGTTGTGGGGCATTATGGGGCGTTATGGGGTGTGGGGCATTATGGGACATCGTGGGGCATTATGGGCTGTGGGGCATTATGGGGCGTTATGGGCTGTGGGGCATTATGGGGCATTATGGGATGTGGGCATTTGGGGCATTATGGGGTGTTATGGGGTGTGGGGCATTATGGGACATTGTGGGGCATTATGGGCTGTGGGGCATTATGGGGCATTATAGCATATTATGGGGCATTATGGGACATTGTGGGGCATTACGGGACATTATGGGCTTTGGGCATTATGGGGCATTATGGGATGTGGGCATTTGGGGCATTATGGGGCGTTATGGGGTGTGGGGCATTATGGGACATTGTGGGGCATTATGGGCTGTGGGGCATTATGGGGCATTATAGGATTTAATGGGGCATTATGTGGTGTAGGCATTATGGGGAGGTATGGGATGTGCGGCATTATGGGGCATTATAGGACGTTGTGGGGCATTATGGGGCGTTATGGGGTGTGGGGCATTATGGGACATCGTGGGGCATTATGGGCTGTGGGGCATTATGGGGCGTTATGGGCTGTGGGGCATTATGGGGCATTATGGGATGTGGGCATTTGGGGCATTATGGGGTGTTATGGGGTGTGGGGCATTATGGGACATTGTGGGGCATTATGGGCTGTGGGGCATTATGGGGCATTATAGCATATTATGGGGCATTATGGGACATTGTGGGGCATTACGGGACATTATGGGCTTTGGGCATTATGGGGCATTATGGGATGTGGGCATTTGGGGCATTATGGGGCGTTATGGGGTGTGGGGCATTATGGGACATTGTGGGGCATTATGGGCTGTGGGGCATTATGGGGCATTATGGGATGTGGGCATTTTGGGCATTATGGGGAGTTATGGGGTGTGGAGCATTATGGGGCATTATAGGATTTAATGGGGCATTATGGGCTGTGGGGCATTATGGGGAGTTATGGGATGTGCGGCATTATGGGGCATTATGGGACATTGTGGGGCATTATGGGGCGTTATGGGGTGTGGGGCATTATGGGGCATTATGGCATATTATGGGGCATTATGGTGCATTATGGGGCATTATGGGCTGTGGGGCATTATGGGGCGTTATGGGCTGTGGAGCATTATGGGGCATTAGAGGGAGTTATGGGGTGTGGGGCATTTTGGGGAATTATGGGATGTTTTGCTTTTTGGGGAGTTATGGGACGTTGTGGGGCATTATGGGATGTGGGGCATTATGGGGTATTATGGGTCATTATGGTGTGTGGGGCATTATGGGGCATTATGGGCTGTGGGGCATTATGGGGAGTTATGGGATGTGGGCATTTGGTGCATTATGGGGAGTTATGGGGTGTGGGGCATTATGGGGCATTATAGGAACTTATGGGGCATTATGGGGCATTATAGGACATTACGGGGCATTATGGGATGTGGTGCATTATGGGGCATTATGGGGCATTATGGGGCATTGTGGGGTATTATGGGATGTTGAGCATTATGAAGTGTGGGGCATTATGGGGCATTATGGGGCATCATGGGATGTGGGGTATTATGGGGCATTATGGGGCATGATGGGATGTGGGCATTATGGGACATCGTGGAGTGTTATGGGATGTGGGGCATTATGGGGCATCATGGGATGTGGGCATTATGGGACATTGTGGGTTGTTATGGGATGTGGGGCATTATGGGGCATTATGGGGCATTATAGGACGTTATGGGGCATTATAGGACGTTGTGGGGCATTATGGGCTGTGGGGCATTATGGGGCGTTATGGGCTGTGGGGCATTATGGGGCACTGTGGGGCATTATGGGCTGTGGGGCATTATGGGGAGTTATGGGGTGTGCGGCATTATGGGGCGTTATAGGACGTTATGGGGCATTATAGGACGTTGTGGGGCATTATGGGATGTGGGGCATTATGGGGTATTATGGGTCATTATGGTGTGTGGGGCATTATGGGGCATTATGGGCTGTGGGGCATTATGGGGAGTTATGGGGTGTGGGGCATTATGGGGCATTATAGGAACTTATGGGGCATTATGGGGCATTATAGGACATTACGGGGCATTATGGGATGTGGTGCATTATGGGGCATTATGGGGCATTGTGGGGTATTATGGGATGTAGATCATTATGGGGTGTGGGGCATTATGGGACATCGTGGGGCATTATGGGCTGTGGGGCATTATGGGGCGTTATGGGCTGTGGGGCATTATGGGGCATTATGGGATGTGGGCATTTGGGGCATTATGGGGTGTTATGGGGTGTGGGGCATTATGGGACATTGTGGGGCATTATGGGCTGTGGGGCATTATGGGGCATTATAGCATATTATGGGGCATTATGGGACATTGTGGGGCATTACGGGACATTATGGGCTTTGGGCATTATGGGGCATTATGGGATGTGGGCATTTGGGGCATTATGGGGCGTTATGGGGTGTGGGGCATTATGGGACATTGTGGGGCATTATGGGCTGTGGGGCATTATGGGGCATTATGGGATGTGGGCATTTTGGGCATTATGGGGAGTTATGGGGTGTGGAGCATTATGGGGCATTATAGGATTTAATGGGGCATTATGGGCTGTGGGGCATTATGGGGAGTTATGGGATGTGCGGCATTATGGGGCATTATGGGACATTGTGGGGCATTATGGGGCGTTATGGGGTGTGGGGCATTATGGGGCATTATGGCATATTATGGGGCATTATGGTGCATTATGGGCCATTATGGGCTGTGGGGCATTATGGGGCGTTATGGGCTGTGGAGCATTATGGGGCATTAGAGGGAGTTATGGGGTGTGGGGCATTTTGGGGAATTATGGGATGTTTTGCTTTTTGGGGAGTTATGGGACGTTGTGGGGCATTATGGGATGTGGGGCATTATGGGGTATTATGGGTCATTATGGTGTGTGGGGCATTATGGGGCATTATGGGCTGTGGGGCATTATGGGGAGTTATGGGATGTGGGCATTTGGTGCATTATGGGGAGTTATGGGGTGTGGGGCATTATGGGGCATTATAGGAACTTATGGGGCATTATGGGGCATTATAGGACATTACGGGGCATTATGGGATGTGGTGCATTATGGGGCATTATGGGGCATTATGGGGCATTGTGGGGTATTATGGGATGTTGAGCATTATGAAGTGTGGGGCATTATGGGGCATTATGGGGCATCATGGGATGTGGGGTATTATGGGGCATTATGGGGCATGATGGGATGTGGGCATTATGGGACATCGTGGAGTGTTATGGGATGTGGGGCATTATGGGGCATCATGGGATGTGGGCATTATGGGACATTGTGGGTTGTTATGGGATGTGGGGCATTATGGGGCATTATGGGGCATTATAGGACGTTATGGGGCATTATAGGACGTTGTGGGGCATTATGGGCTGTGGGGCATTATGGGGCGTTATGGGCTGTGGGGCATTATGGGGCACTGTGGGGCATTATGGGCTGTGGGGCATTATGGGGAGTTATGGGGTGTGCGGCATTATGGGGCGTTATAGGACGTTATGGGGCATTATAGGACGTTGTGGGGCATTATGGGATGTGGGGCATTATGGGGCATTATGGGGTGTGGGGCATTATGGGACATTGTGGGGCATTATGGGCTGTGGGGCATTATGGGGCGTTATGGGGTGTGGGGCATTTTGGGCATTATGGGGCATTATGGGCTGTGGGGCATTATGGGGCATTATAGGATTTAATGGGGCATTATGTGGTGTAGGCATTATGGGGAGGTATGGGATGTGCGGCATTATGGGGCATTATAGGACGTTGTGGGGCATTATGGGGCGTTATGGGGTGTGGGGCATTATGGGACATCGTGGGGCATTATGGGCTGTGGGGCATTATGGGGCGTTATGGGATGTGGGGCATTATGGGGCATTATGGGATGTGGGCATTTGGGGCATTATGGGGTGTTATGGGGTGTGGGGCATTATGGGACATTGTGGGGCATTATGGGCTGTGGGGCATTATGGGGCATTATAGCATATTATGGGGCATTATGGGACATTGTGGGGCATTACGGGACATTATGGGCTTTGGGCATTATGGGGCATTATGGGATGTGGGCATTTGGGGCATTATGGGGCGTTATGGGGTGTGGGGCATTATGGGCTGTGGGGCATTATGGGGCATTATGGGATGTGGGCATTTTGGGCATTATGGGGAGTTATGGGGTGTGGAGCATTATGGGGCATTATAGGATTTAATGGGGCATTATGGGCTGTGGGGCATTATGGGGAGTTATGGGATGTGCGGCATTATGGGGCATTATGGGACATTGTGGGGCATTATGGGGCGTTATGGGGTGTGGGGCATTATGGGGCATTATGGCATATTATGGGGCATTATGGTGCATTATGGGGCATTATGGGCTGTGGGGCATTATGGGGCGTTATGGGCTGTGGAGCATTATGGGGCATTAGAGGGAGTTATGGGGTGTGGGGCATTTTGGGGAATTATGGGATGTTTTGCTTTTTGGGGAGTTATGGGACGTTGTGGGGCATTATGGGATGTGGGGCATTATGGGGTATTATGGGTCATTATGGTGTGTGGGGCATTATGGGGCATTATGGGCTGTGGGGCATTATGGGGAGTTATGGGATGTGGGCATTTGGTGCATTATGGGGAGTTATGGGGTGTGGGGCATTATGGGGCATTATAGGAACTTATGGGGCATTATGGGGCATTATAGGACATTACGGGGCATTATGGGATGTGGTGCATTATGGGGCATTATGGGGCATTATGGGGCATTGTGGGGTATTATGGGATGTTGAGCATTATGAAGTGTGGGGCATTATGGGGCATTATGGGGCATCATGGGATGTGGGGTATTATGGGGCATTATGGGGCATGATGGGATGTGGGCATTATGGGACATCGTGGAGTGTTATGGGATGTGGGGCATTATGGGGCATCATGGGATGTGGGCATTATGGGACATTGTGGGTTGTTATGGGATGTGGGGCATTATGGGGCATTATGGGGCATTATAGGACGTTATGGGGCATTATAGGACGTTGTGGGGCATTATGGGCTGTGGGGCATTATGGGGCGTTATGGGCTGTGGGGCATTATGGGGCACTGTGGGGCATTATGGGCTGTGGGGCATTATGGGGAGTTATGGGGTGTGCGGCATTATGGGGCGTTATAGGACGTTATGGGGCATTATAGGACGTTGTGGGGCATTATGGGATGTGGGGCATTATGGGGCATTATGGGGTGTGGGGCATTATGGGACATTGTGGGGCATTATGGGCTGTGGGGCATTATGGGGCGTTATGGGGTGTGGGGCATTTTGGGCATTATGGGGCGTTATGGGGTGTGGGGCATTATGGGGCATTATAGGATTTAATGGGGCATTATGTGGTGTAGGCATTATGGGGAGGTATGGGATGTGCGGCATTATGGGGCATTATAGGACGTTGTGGGGCATTATGGGGCGTTATGGGGTGTGGGGCATTATGGGACATCGTGGGGCATTATGGGCTGTGGGGCATTATGGGGCGTTATGGGATGTGGGGCATTATGGGGCATTATGGGATGTGGGCATTTGGGGCATTATGGGGTGTTATGGGGTGTGGGGCATTATGGGACATTGTGGGGCATTATGGGCTGTGGGGCATTATGGGGCATTATAGCATATTATGGGGCATTATGGGACATTGTGGGGCATTACGGGACATTATGGGCTTTGGGCATTATGGGGCATTATGGGATGTGGGCATTTGGGGCATTATGGGGCGTTATGGGGTGTGGGGCATTATGGGACATTGTGGGGCATTATGGGCTGTGGGGCATTATGGGGCATTATGGGATGTGGGCATTTTGGGCATTATGGGGAGTTATGGGGTGTGGAGCATTATGGGGCATTATAGGATTTAATGGGGCATTATGGGCTGTGGGGCATTATGGGGAGTTATGGGATGTGCGGCATTATGGGGCATTATGGGACATTGTGGGGCATTATGGGGCGTTATGGGGTGTGGGGCATTATGGGGCATTATGGCATATTATGGGGCATTATGGTGCATTATGGGGCATTATGGGCTGTGGGGCATTATGGGGCGTTATGGGCTGTGGAGCATTATGGGGCATTAGAGGGAGTTATGGGGTGTGGGGCATTTTGGGGAATTATGGGATGTTTTGCTTTTTGGGGAGTTATGGGACGTTGTGGGGCATTATGGGATGTGGGGCATTATGGGGTATTATGGGTCATTATGGTGTGTGGGGCATTATGGGGCATTATGGGCTGTGGGGCATTATGGGGAGTTATGGGATGTGGGCATTTGGTGCATTATGGGGAGTTATGGGGTGTGGGGCATTATGGGGCATTATAGGAACTTATGGGGCATTATGGGGCATTATAGGACATTACGGGGCATTATGGGATGTGGTGCATTATGGGGCATTATGGGGCATTATGGGGCATTGTGGGGTATTATGGGATGTTGAGCATTATGAAGTGTGGGGCATTATGGGGCATTATGGGGCATCATGGGATGTGGGGTATTATGGGGCATTATGGGGCATGATGGGATGTGGGCATTATGGGACATCGTGGAGTGTTATGGGATGTGGGGCATTATGGGGCATCATGGGATGTGGGCATTATGGGACATTGTGGGTTGTTATGGGATGTGGGGCATTATGGGGCATTATGGGGCATTATAGGACGTTATGGGGCATTATAGGACGTTGTGGGGCATTATGGGCTGTGGGGCATTATGGGGCGTTATGGGCTGTGGGGCATTATGGGGCACTGTGGGGCATTATGGGCTGTGGGGCATTATGGGGAGTTATGGGGTGTGCGGCATTATGGGGCGTTATAGGACGTTATGGGGCATTATAGGACGTTGTGGGGCATTATGGGATGTGGGGCATTATGGGGCATTATGGGGTGTGCGGCATTATGGGGCATTATGGGACATTGTGGGGCATTATGGGGCGTTATGTGGTGTGTGGCATTATGGGACATTGTGGGGCATTATGGGACATTGTTGGGCATTATGGGACGTTATGGGCTGTGGGGCATTATGGGGCATTATGGGGAGTTATGGGCTTTGGGGCATTTTGGGCATTATGGGGTGTGGGGCATTATGGGACATTGTGGGGCATTATGGGCTGTGGGGCATTATGGGGCACTGTGGGGCATTATGGGCTGTGGGGCATTATGGGGAGTTATGGGGTGTGCGGCATTATGGGGCGTTATAGGACGTTATGGGGCATTATAGGACGTTGTGGGGCATTATGGGATGTGGGGCATTATGGGGCATTATGGGGTGTGGGGCATTATGGGACATTGTGGGGCATTATGGGCTGTGGGGCATTATGGGGCGTTATGGGGTGTGGGGCATTTTGGGCATTATGGGGCGTTATGGGGTGTGGGGCATTATGGGGCATTATAGGATTTAATGGGGCATTATGTGGTGTAGGCATTATGGGGAGGTATGGGATGTGCGGCATTATGGGGCATTATGGGACATTGTGGGGCATTATGGGGCGTTATGGGGTGTGGGGCATTATGGGGCATTATAGGATTTAATGGGGCATTATGTGGTGTAGGCATTATGGGGAGGTATGGGATGTGCGGCATTATGGGGCATTATAGGACGTTGTGGGGCATTATGGGGCGTTATGGGGTGTGGGGCATTATGGGACATCGTGGGGCATTATGGGCTGTGGGGCATTATGGGGCGTTATGGGATGTGGGGCATTATGGGGCATTATGGGATGTGGGCATTTGGGGCATTATGGGGTGTTATGGGGTGTGGGGCATTATGGGACATTGTGGGGCATTATGGGCTGTGGGGCATTATGGGGCATTATAGCATATTATGGGGCATTATGGGACATTGTGGGGCATTACGGGACATTATGGGCTTTGGGCATTATGGGGCATTATGGGATGTGGGCATTTGGGGCATTATGGGGCGTTATGGGGTGTGGGGCATTATGGGACATTGTGGGGCATTATGGGCTGTGGGGCATTATGGGGCATTATGGGATGTGGGCATTTTGGGCATTATGGGGAGTTATGGGGTGTGGAGCATTATGGGGCATTATAGGATTTAATGGGGCATTATGGGCTGTGGGGCATTATGGGGAGTTATGGGATGTGCGGCATTATGGGGCATTATGGGACATTGTGGGGCATTATGGGGCGTTATGGGGTGTGGGGCATTATGGGGCATTATGGCATATTATGGGGCATTATGGTGCATTATGGGGCATTATGGGCTGTGGGGCATTATGGGGCGTTATGGGCTGTGGAGCATTATGGGGCATTAGAGGGAGTTATGGGGTGTGGGGCATTTTGGGGAATTATGGGATGTTTTGCTTTTTGGGGAGTTATGGGACGTTGTGGGGCATTATGGGATGTGGGGCATTATGGGGTATTATGGGTCATTATGGTGTGTGGGGCATTATGGGGCATTATGGGCTGTGGGGCATTATGGGGAGTTATGGGATGTGGGCATTTGGTGCATTATGGGGAGTTATGGGGTGTGGGGCATTATGGGGCATTATAGGAACTTATGGGGCATTATGGGGCATTATAGGACATTACGGGGCATTATGGGATGTGGTGCATTATGGGGCATTATGGGGCATTATGGGGCATTGTGGGGTATTATGGGATGTTGAGCATTATGAAGTGTGGGGCATTATGGGGCATTATGGGGCATCATGGGATGTGGGGTATTATGGGGCATTATGGGGCATGATGGGATGTGGGCATTATGGGACATCGTGGAGTGTTATGGGATGTGGGGCATTATGGGGCATCATGGGATGTGGGCATTATGGGACATTGTGGGTTGTTATGGGATGTGGGGCATTATGGGGCATTATGGGGCATTATAGGACGTTATGGGGCATTATAGGACGTTGTGGGGCATTATGGGCTGTGGGGCATTATGGGGCGTTATGGGCTGTGGGGCATTATGGGGCACTGTGGGGCATTATGGGCTGTGGGGCATTATGGGGAGTTATGGGGTGTGCGGCATTATGGGGCGTTATAGGACGTTATGGGGCATTATAGGACGTTGTGGGGCATTATGGGATGTGGGGCATTATGGGGCATTATGGGGTGTGGGGCATTATGGGACATTGTGGGGCATTATGGGCTGTGGGGCATTATGGGGCGTTATGGGGTGTGGGGCATTTTGGGCATTATGGGGCGTTATGGGGTGTGGGGCATTATGGGGCATTATAGGATTTAATGGGGCATTATGTGGTGTAGGCATTATGGGGAGGTATGGGATGTGCGGCATTATGGGGCATTATAGGACGTTGTGGGGCATTATGGGGCGTTATGGGGTGTGGGGCATTATGGGACATCGTGGGGCATTATGGGCTGTGGGGCATTATGGGGCGTTATGGGCTGTGGGGCATTATGGGGCATTATGGGATGTGGGCATTTGGGGCATTATGGGGTGTTATGGGGTGTGGGGCATTATGGGACATTGTGGGGCATTATGGGCTGTGGGGCATTATGGGGCATTATAGCATATTATGGGGCATTATGGGACATTGTGGGGCATTACGGGACATTATGGGCTTTGGGCATTATGGGGCATTATGGGATGTGGGCATTTGGGGCATTATGGGGCGTTATGGGGTGTGGGGCATTATGGGACATTGTGGGCATTATGGGCTGTGGGGCATTATGGGGCATTATGGGATGTGGGCATTTTGGGCATTATGGGGAGTTATGGGGTGTGGAGCATTATGGGGCATTATAGGATTTAATGGGCATTATGGGCTGTGGGGCATTATGGGGAGTTATGGGATGTGCGGCATTATGGGGCATTATGGGACATTGTGGGGCATTATGGGCGTTATGGGGTGTGGGGCATTATGGGGCATTATGGCATATTATGGGGCATTATGGTGCATTATGGGGCATTATGGGCTGTGGGGCATTATGGGGCGTTATGGGCTGTGGAGCATTATGGGGCATTAGAGGGAGTTATGGGGTGTGGGGCATTTTGGGGAATTATGGGATGTTTTGCTTTTTGGGGAGTTATGGGACGTTGTGGGGCATTATGGGATGTGGGGCATTATGGGGTATTATGGGTCATTATGGTGTGTGGGGCATTATGGGGCATTATGGGCTGTGGGGCATTATGGGGAGTTATGGGATGTGGGCATTTGGTGCATTATGGGGAGTTATGGGGTGTGGGGCATTATGGGGCATTATAGGAACTTATGGGGCATTATGGGGCATTATAGGACATTACGGGGCATTATGGGATGTGGTGCATTATGGGGTATTATGGGGCATTGTGGGGTATTATGGATGTAGATCATTATGGGGTGTGGGGCATTATGGAGCATTATGGGACATCATGGGATGTGGGCATTATGGGACATCGTTGGGTGTTATGGGATGTGGGGCATTATGGGGCAACATGGGATGTGGGGCATTATGGGGCATTATCAGGCATTGTGGGGTATTATGGGATGTTGAGCATTATGGGATGTGGGGCATTATGGGGCGTAATGGGTTATTATGGGGCATTATGGGGTATTATGGGATGTTGAGCATTATGGAGTGTGGGGCATTATGGAGCATTATGGGACATCATGGGATGTGGGGCATTATAGGACATTGTGGGGCATTATGGGATGTGGGGCATTATGGGCTGTGGGGCATTGTGGGGCGTTATGGGGTGTGGGGCATTTTGGGACATTGTGGGGCATTATGGGCTTTGGGGCATTATGGGGCGTTATGGGGTGTGGGGCATTATGGGGCATTATAGGATTTTATGGTGCATTATGGGATGTGGGGCATTATGGGGAGTTATGGGATGTGTGGCATTATGGGGCATTATAGGACGTTGAGGGGCATTATGGGATGTGGGGCATTATGGGGAGTTATGGGGTGTGCGGCATTATGGGGCATTATGGGCTGTGGGGCATTATGGGGCGTTATGGGGTGTGGGCATTTGGGGCATTATGGGGAGTTATGGGGTGTGGGGCATTATGGGGCATTATAGGATTTAATGGGGCATTATGTGGTGTAGGCATTATGGGGAGGTATGGGATGTGCGGCATTATGGGGCATTATAGGACGTTGTGGGGCATTATGGGGCGTTATGGGGTGTGGGGCATTATGGGACATCGTGGGGCATTATGGGCTGTGGGGCATTATGGGGCGTTATGGGCTGTGGGGCATTATGGGGCATTATGGGATGTGGGCATTTGGGGCATTATGGGGTGTTATGGGGTGTGGGGCATTATGGGACATTGTGGGGCATTATGGGCTGTGGGGCATTATGGGGCATTATAGCATATTATGGGGCATTATGGGACATTGTGGGGCATTACGGGACATTATGGGCTTTGGGCATTATGGGGCATTATGGGATGTGGGCATTTGGGGCATTATGGGGCGTTATGGGGTGTGGGGCATTATGGGACATTGTGGGGCATTATGGGCTGTGGGGCATTATGGGGCATTATGGGATGTGGGCATTTTGGGCATTATGGGGAGTTATGGGGTGTGGAGCATTATGGGGCATTATAGGATTTAATGGGGCATTATGGGCTGTGGGGCATTATGGGGAGTTATGGGATGTGCGGCATTATGGGGCATTATGGGACATTGTGGGGCATTATGGGGCGTTATGGGGTGTGGGGCATTATGGGGCATTATGGCATATTATGGGGCATTATGGTGCATTATGGGGCATTATGGGCTGTGGGGCATTATGGGGCGTTATGGGCTGTGGAGCATTATGGGGCATTAGAGGGAGTTATGGGGTGTGGGGCATTTTGGGGAATTATGGGATGTTTTGCTTTTTGGGGAGTTATGGGACGTTGTGGGGCATTATGGGATGTGGGGCATTATGGGGTATTATGGGTCATTATGGTGTGTGGGGCATTATGGGGCATTATGGGCTGTGGGGCATTATGGGGAGTTATGGGATGTGGGCATTTGGTGCATTATGGGGAGTTATGGGGTGTGGGGCATTATGGGGCATTATAGGAACTTATGGGGCATTATGGGGCATTATAGGACATTACGGGGCATTATGGGATGTGGTGCATTATGGGGTATTATGGGGCATTGTGGGGTATTATGGGATGTAGATCATTATGGGGTGTGGGGCATTATGGAGCATTATGGGACATCATGGGATGTGGGCATTATGGGACATCGTTGGGTGTTATGGGATGTGGGGCATTATGGGGCAACATGGGATGTGGGGCATTATGGGGCATTATCAGGCATTGTGGGGTATTATGGGATGTTGAGCATTATGGGATGTGGGGCATTATGGGGCGTAATGGGTTATTATGGGGCATTATGGGGTATTATGGGATGTTGAGCATTATGGAGTGTGGGGCATTATGGAGCATTATGGGACATCATGGGATGTGGGGCATTATAGGACATTGTGGGGCATTATGGGATGTGGGGCATTATGGGCTGTGGGGCATTGTGGGGCGTTATGGGGTGTGGGGCATTTTGGGACATTGTGGGGCATTATGGGCTTTGGGGCATTATGGGGCGTTATGGGGTGTGGGGCATTATGGGGCATTATAGGATTTTATGGTGCATTATGGGATGTGGGGCATTATGGGGAGTTATGGGATGTGTGGCATTATGGGGCATTATAGGACGTTGTGGGGCATTATGGGATGTGGGGCATTATGGGGAGTTATGGGGTGTGCGGCATTATGGGGCATTATGGGCTGTGGGGCATTATGGGGCGTTATGGGGTGTGGGCATTTGGGGCATTATGGGGAGTTATGGGGTGTGGGGCATTATGGGGCATTATAGGATTTAATGGGGCATTATGTGGTGTAGGCATTATGGGGAGGTATGGGATGTGCGGCATTATGGGGCATTATAGGACGTTGTGGGGCATTATGGGGCGTTATGGGGTGTGGGGCATTATGGGACATCGTGGGGCATTATGGGCTGTGGGGCATTATGGGGCGTTATGGGCTGTGGGGCATTATGGGGCATTATGGGATGTGGGCATTTGGGGCATTATGGGGTGTTATGGGGTGTGGGGCATTATGGGACATTGTGGGGCATTATGGGCTGTGGGGCATTATGGGGCATTATAGCATATTATGGGGCATTATGGGACATTGTGGGGCATTACGGGACATTATGGGCTTTGGGCATTATGGGGCATTATGGGATGTGGGCATTTGGGGCATTATGGGGCGTTATGGGGTGTGGGGCATTATGGGACATTGTGGGGCATTATGGGCTGTGGGGCATTATGGGGCATTATGGGATGTGGGCATTTTGGGCATTATGGGGAGTTATGGGGTGTGGAGCATTATGGGGCATTATAGGATTTAATGGGGCATTATGGGCTGTGGGGCATTATGGGGAGTTATGGGATGTGCGGCATTATGGGGCATTATGGGACATTGTGGGGCATTATGGGGCGTTATGGGGTGTGGGGCATTATGGGGCATTATGGCATATTATGGGGCATTATGGTGCATTATGGGGCATTATGGGCTGTGGGGCATTATGGGGCGTTATGGGCTGTGGAGCATTATGGGGCATTAGAGGGAGTTATGGGGTGTGGGGCATTTTGGGGAATTATGGGATGTTTTGCTTTTTGGGGAGTTATGGGACGTTGTGGGGCATTATGGGATGTGGGGCATTATGGGGTATTATGGGTCATTATGGTGTGTGGGGCATTATGGGGCATTATGGGCTGTGGGGCATTATGGGGAGTTATGGGATGTGGGCATTTGGTGCATTATGGGGAGTTATGGGGTGTGGGGCATTATGGGGCATTATAGGAACTTATGGGGCATTATGGGGCATTATAGGACATTACGGGGCATTATGGGATGTGGTGCATTATGGGGCATTATGGGGCATTATGGGGCATTGTGGGGTATTATGGGATGTTGAGCATTATGAAGTGTGGGGCATTATGGGGCATTATGGGGCATCATGGGATGTGGGGTATTATGGGGCATTATGGGGCATGATGGGATGTGGGCATTATGGGACATCGTGGAGTGTTATGGGATGTGGGGCATTATGGGGCATCATGGGATGTGGGCATTATGGGACATTGTGGGTTGTTATGGGATGTGGGGCATTATGGGGCATTATGGGGCATTGTGGGGTATTATGGGATGTTGAGCATTATGGGACATCGTGGGGCATTATGGGGCACTGTGGGATGTGGGGCATTATGGGGCATCGTGGGGTGTTATGGGATATGGGGCATTATGGGACAACATGGGATGTGGGGCATTATGGGGTATCGTGGGGCATTATGGGGCATTGTGGGGTATTATGGGATGTTGAGCATTATGGGGTGTGGGGCATTATGGAGCATTATGGGAGATCATGGGATGTGGGGCATTATGGGACATCGTGGGATATTATGGGATATGGGGCATTGTGGGGCATCATGGGATGTGGGCATTATGGGACATCGTGGGTTGTTATGGGATGTGGGGCATTATGGGGCATTATGGGGCATTGTGGGGTATTATGGGATGTTGAGCATTATGGGGTGTGGGGCATTATGGAGCATTATGGGACATGATGGGATGTGGGGCATTATGGGACATCGTGGGGTGTTATGGGATGTGGGGCATTATAGGACATTGTGGGGTGTTATGGGATGTGGGGCATTATGGGTCATCATGGGATGTGGGGCATTATGGGACATCGTGGTGTGTTATGGGATGTGGGGCATTATGGGGCATCATGGGATGTGGGGCATTATGGGACATCGTGGTGTGTTATGGGATGTGGGGCATTATGGGGCATCATGGGATGTGGGGCATTATGGGGCATCGTGGGGTATTATGGGATGTTGAGCATTATGTGTTGTGGGGCATTATGGAGCATTATGGGGCATCATGGGATGTGGGGCATTACAGGACATTGTGGGGTGTTATGGGATGTGGGGCATTATGGGGCATTATCAGGTATTATGGGGCATTGTGGGGTATTATGGGATGTTGAGCATTATGAGGTGTGGGGCATTATGGGGCATAATGGGGCATCATGGGATGTGGGGCATTATGGGGCATTATGGGGCATTATGGGGCATTATGGGCTGAGGGGCATTATGGGGCGTTATGGGGTGTGGGGCATTATGGGACATTGTGGGGCATTATAGGGTGTGGGGCATTTTGGGGCATTATGGGATGTTGGGCATTATGTGACATTATAGGATGTTATGGGGCATTTAGGACATTATGGGGCATTATGGGGAGTTGTGGGGTGTGGGGCATTATGGGGTACTATGGGACATGATGGGATGTGGGGCATTATGGGGTATTGGGCATTATGGGGCCTTTTGGGGCATTATGGGTGTGGGATATTATGGGGTATTATGAGGTATTATGGGATGTGGTGCATTATGGGGTATTATGGGTCATTATTAGGTGTGGGGCATTATGGGGCATTATGGGCTGTGGGGCATTATGGGGCATTATGGGATGTGGGGCATTATAGGGAGTTATGGGATGTTCGGTATTATGGGGCATTATAAGACATTATGGGGCATTATAGGACGTTGTGGGGCATTATGGGCTGTGGGGCACTATGGGGCGTTATGGGGTGTGGGGCATTATGGGGAGTTATGGGATGTTCAGTATTATGGGGCATTATAAGACATTATGGGGCATTATGGGGCGTTATGGGCTGTGGGGCATTATGGGGCATTGTGGGGCATTATGGGGTGTGGGGCATTATGGGGAGTTATGGGATGTTGGGCATTATGTGCCATTATAGGACGTTGTGGGGCATTATGGGATGTGGGGGATTATGGGGTACTATGGGACATGATGGGCTGTGGGGCATTATGGGGTATTGGGCATTATGGGGCCTTTCGGGGCATTATGGGGTGTGGGATATTATGGGGTATTATGAGGTATTATGGGATGTGGTGCATTATGGGGTATTATGGGTCATTATTAGGTGTGGGGCATTATGGGGCATTATAGGATTTTATGGGGCATTATGGGATGTGGGGCATTATAGGGAGTTATGGGATGTGCGGCATTATGGGGCATTATAGGACGTTGTGGGGCATTATGGGCTGTGGGGCATTATGTGGCGTTATGGGGTGTGGGGCATTATGGGACATTATGGGCTGTGGGGCATTATGGGGAGTTATGGGATGTTCGGCATTATGGGGCATTATAGGACATTATGGGGCATTATGGGGGGTGGAGCACTATGGGACATTGTGGGGCATTATGGGCTGTGGGGCATTATGGGGTATTATGGGATGTGGGCATTTGGGGCATTATGGGGAGTTATGGGGTGTGGGGCATTATGGGACATTGTGGGGCGTTATGGGGTGTGGGGCATTATGGGGCATTATAGGACGTTATGGGGCATTATAGGACGTTGTGGGGCATTATGGGCTGTGGGGCATTATGGGGCGTTATGGGGTGTGGGGCATTATGGGGCATTGTGGGCTGTGGGGCATTATGGGGCATTGTGGGGCATTATGGGCTGTGGGGCATTATGGGGAGTTACGGGATGTTGGGCATTATGGGGCATTATAGGACATTATCGGGCATTATGGGGAGTTGTGGGGTGTGGGGCATTATGGGGTACTATGGGACATGATGGGCTGTGGGGCATTATGGGGTATTGGGCATTATGGGGCCTTTTGGGGCATTATGGGGTGTGGGATATTATGGGGTATTATGAGGCATTATGGGATGTGGTGCATTATGGGGTATTATGGGTCATTATTAGGTGTGGGGCATTATGGGGCATTAT